>NC_134411.1:52436677-52719638 GCF_038048845.1 Mixophyes fleayi | reverse complement strand
TGCTGTTGGTTATTGGTAAATCCGTTTAGATTAGGTAACCTACGCGTTTCACCCAATGAAGGGCTTCCTCAGGGATGTATGGAATAGGAGGGCAACTTAGCCTCCTTTTATAGTTTTAAAACGGAGTTTAACCAATGAAGGTCTTTATAGACCAGATGTATTGATGAGGAGATTCAAAATAGCAGCAAGCCTTACTTGGAATCAATATAGAGCAAAAAGTGTCAATATGTGAAAAAACATATATGAAACCAGGAATGTTAAAAGGTGCAAAAAAGGATTATTGTGAAAATGATAAATATGGTCCAAGTTGAAACCTTATATTTATTAAAGAAAACTGTTGAGCTCAAAATCAATATTTAAGCCTCGTGGTGTTAGAGTCTTTAATGTATAAATCCATTTACTTTCCTCACATGACATGGATCGGATGAAATCTCCTCCTCTCCATGGTCTTTTCACCTTACAGATGCCTAGAAATCGAAGCAATGAGGCATCCTTGTTGTGAAGAAGTGCAAAGTGATTGGAAACACTATGTGTCTCCAAACCTTTTTGAATGTTTCTTTGATGCTCGCTAATGCGGATATGTAGATCTCTTGCGGTCCTACCTACATACTGTTTGCCACAGGGGCACTCAAGCATGTATATCACCCCCTTGGTGTCACAGGTGATTTTATCCTTAATGGTATATGTGGCACCGGTAGCTGTTGCAGTAAATGTACAGGTGGGTTTAGTACCCCTCATATGACTAGTCCTGCATGCTAGACATCTTGTACAGTAGAAGAAACCTTTTTTATCTTCTCCCAGCCATGTGCTAATGGGTGTCTGTCTTGTAGTAGGGATACTGCTTGTTACAAGGACATTTTTAAGGTTGTTGGCCTTCTTATAGATGAACCTAGGTTTATTGGGTAAAACCTCCCTCAATTTGTCATCACCCAGAAGGATATTCCAATGTTTGCAGATAATTTTTTCTATTTTTTTGGAATCACTACTGTATCTGGTAATGAATGAGGGGGCGTCCGATGGTTCTCCAGATTTTATTGCCTTTTTTGTTAGGAGATTCTGCCTTTCCTCCTTCCTGACTTCACCAAGGGCTTTCTCTACAGGGGTACTCTCATAGCCCCTTTGTAGGAACCTTTCCTTTATAAGGTTGGCTTGGATGTCATATTGTTCTATGGTGGAACAGTTCCTCCTGATTCTGGTGAATTGACCCTTGGGAATGTTTCGCAGCCAGTTAGTATGGTGGCTGCTACAGGCCGGGATGTACGAATTGCAGTCAACCTCTTTAAGGTGTGTTTTTGTTGCAACCTGGTTATCTTCAATGTAGATCTCTAAATCTAGGAAGACAACTTTTTCTCTGCTGTAGTTAGCTGTGAATCTCATATTTAGATCATTAGTGTTGATGTAGAGTAGAAACTCTTCTAACTGTCCTATAGTACCGGTCCATACGCACAACACGTCGTCTATGAACCTGTACCATTTGTGTATATATTCTGTGAACGGGTTGTTGTTCCATATGGTAAGATTCTCCCAGTGGGCTACAAACAAATTCGCGTAACTAGGCGCGAATTTCGCGCCCATCGCAGTCCCGCGAACTTGTCTGTAGTATCCACTGTTTGCCCAGAAGTAGTTATGCTGTAGAACAAAGCGTATGCTTTGCAGAAGAAATTCTATTTGCTCTACTTGGAGGTTAGATTCTTCTCTAAGAATGTGACTAACATGCTGGCAACCTTTGTCATGATCTATAATCGTGTATAATGAAGTTACATCGCATGTAAGGAGAATAAATCCTTCTTCCCATTGGACACTCTGTAGTATTTCCAAAGTGTGGCTGGTGTCCCTCAAGTAACTTCTTTGCTGAGTGACCAGTGGTTGCAGAAAGAAGTCTATGTAGCTCGACAGGTTGGTAGTGAGGGAGTTTATCCCAGAGACAATTGGTCTTCCAGGTGGGTTGGTGCGTGACTTATGCAACTTGGGAGCTGATATATAACAGGTAATCTTGGGTCCTTGATCCTAAGGAACTCCAATTCTGTTTTATTAAGTATTCCCTCCTCTGATGCACTTTTAAGTAATTGCACTAAGTCACATTGATAATGGGTTAGGGGGTCACCGTTGAGATGCTCATATGTATCTGAGTCACTCAATTGCCTTTCCAGCTCCGTTAGGTAGTCAGTGGTGTTAAGGACAGTGATCCCCCCTCCTTTGTCCGCTGGTTTGATGACAATGTCGTGATTCCCCTTCAATTCTTTAATGGCTCTCATCTCTGCCTTACTTATATTGCAATGAGAGCTATTTTCTTTTATTTTCAATTGCTCTAGGTCATTTTCAACTAGTTTCTGAAACGTGTTTACAAAAGATCCTTTCATGTAGTTAGGGTAAAATGTAGATTGGTTTCTTAAGGTTGTGTGAGTGTATTTGTCAAGTAATTCTCTATTGCTCTTGGGTGTTGTGGTGGAGGCAATGTCTTTCTGATCCTTGATAAAGTATCTCTTTAAAGTAAGCTTGCGGATAAATCTATGGATATCGATGTATGTTTCAAACTTATCCATTGCTCTATTTGGGGCAAATTTGAGTCCTTTCCCCAAAACCTCATATTGGGCTTTAGTAAGGTGGGTGCTGCTAAGGTTAAAAATTCCTTCGTTAGTGAGTGGAATTACTTTCTTATTTTGGGCCTTGCCCCTACACATTCTTCCTCCCCTCTTTCCTCTGAAGATATGCGCCTTTTTCTCCTTCTGGGGGATGGGGGGATTTGTCCTATTTGGTTTTTGTCCAGATGCACTGTTTCTGTCAGAAACCTGGGATCTTTCGTGAGATCTAAAAAAAGGTCCATGTTTTTCTCTGGATCCTGATCCCATGGTTCGTCACGATGTTCTATGTGTTGAATTTTCGGCACCTGTGTTATTTCTAATTTCTTCAAGATTTCTAGCTGTGCCTGTGAGATTTCTTTGTGGGCTGTGGCTTTGCCCTTCCCAAATCCACCTCTTGCTAGTTGAATGTAATTCTTAGGAGGGGAAATGTGCCCCAGAGAGTTGTCTAGATTCCTGGGATCTAGGGGTTTGTAGATCCTATTTTGGGATCTTTTATGAGGCAATTCTTTAATCAGAGGTGATCTCCGAATAGATTCTTTATTTGAATAATAAGGTCCTGACCTGTGTCTCCCTGATCTTGTTTTACTTGTCCTTTGGGTGGGTTTTCGACCGCCCCTATCCCGTGATGTGGTGGTCTCTGTTCTATGGTTTGTTAATTTGGGTTCATTCTGGATGAATTGAGAGTGGGTTTCATAGTCTTTCAGATCTCTTAAAAACTTCCTTTCTTTAGTTTTAAGGATGTCTTCTTCAATCTTCTTAATTTTATTTAATGTTAGAGTTTCCAAGTTTTGGTAGTCCTCTAAGTGTTTGAGAGGGTCTAATTTTACCTGAATTAGTGAGATCTCTTCCTCAATCTTTTCCAGTGATTTTCCCCTGTCCTCTATAAGGAGTTTAATCAGTTCAAATGAGCAGTTCTCTAAGATAGAGTTCCATCTGCTCATAAAATGCTTGTTCTCTAAGTTGTATGTAGGACGTTTTGAGATTCTAAGGCCCCTAGGTACAATATTGTGTAGGATATATTGATTAAGCGTGGTGGTTTCCCACCATTGCTTCAGTTCTAAAGTTAGGAGTTTCTCATACCGTAGGTAAGTATCACAGAAAGTATCTTCATTTATTAATGGTTCAATGATCCTTTCTTTAGTAGAGAAAATATCTCCTATCCTAAGGAGCCTTTGCTCTCTTTGATGTTGTATCATAATTGTAGTGGTGTGTAAAAGTAAGAACTGGGATGCAGCTGATATATATGGGGTCTAAATGGGTAGTCGTATAGAAAAATATTATATATCTGCGCAAACACCAGTTGATATCGGTGATGGCTGCCAAAATGGGGACAATGTAAACGGGGGGGACCCCTCCTCCCTGGTTGAGCTGTGAAAAGACCACAAGAAAAACTTGGGGTGGTCCCCAGGCGCCTGTGCATATAAACAATGGTAGTGGATGAGTTAATAAGTATATATTGAAACATAAACACAATGGTGAAGTGGAGGCATAAACTTTCACCTTCTAGTGCTGCAATAATTTAAAACAAGCACAGTAAACATTCAGCAGTCCTGCTGGTATGCATAAAAGTTCCAAAAAACAGACAGCCGTCTGTTTGAAACTCTTCTAATAGAAAAGTGGTTGCCAAGTCTGAAAGCAATTAAAAATTCGCCATGTGTATTAGGCCCAAAACAACAATAGGTATTGTGATCTCGTTGACTGTAAAAAACTAGTAACCGTCCAAGGTGCACAGTAAATAGTCAGTTGAAAACAATGTAAGTTGGCAATTGCTTTAAGGGTGCTAACAGCTCCGGTAAACCTCATAAGGGATAGGGAACAGAGAAGGGGGTTGACTCACCCTACTTCTGCAGGATCTATTCCACAGGTGTCCGTATGGGGAAGCCGCTGTACGAGTCTCCGTCCACGCTGTTAGACATCCAGCTGCCGAGTGAAAGTTGGTTGTTCGCGCATGCGCATGCGGATGTGATTATCCAGTCTGTATTAGCGTGATGCCGGCTTGTCAGTGAGAGATGTAAATGCTGTTGGTTATTGGTAAATCCGTTTAGATTAGGTAACCTACGTGTTTCACCCAATGAAGGGCTTCCTCAGGGATGTATGGAATAGGAGGGCAACTTAGCCTCCTTTTATAGTTTTAAAACGGAGTTTAACCAATGAAGGTCTTTATAGACCAGATGTATTGATGAGGAGATTCAAAAATAGCAGCAAGCCTTACTTGGAATCAATATAGAGCAAAAAGTGTCAATATGTGAAAAAAACATATATGAAACCAGGAATGTTAAAAGGTGCAAAAAAGGATTATTGTGAAAATGATAAATATGGTCCAAGTTGAAACCTTATATTTATTAAAGAAAACTGTTGAGCTCAAAATCAATATTTAAGCCTCGTGGTGTTAGAGTCTTTAATGTATAAATCCATTTACTTTCCTCACATGACATGGATCGGATGAAATCTCCTCCTCTCCATGGTCTTTTCACCTTACAGATGCCTAGAAATCGAAGCAATGAGGCATCCTTGTTGTGAAGAAGTGCAAAGTGATTGGAAACACTATGTGTCTCCAAACCTTTTTGAATGTTTCTTTGATGCTCGCTAATGCGGATATGTAGATCTCTTGCGGTCCTACCTACATACTGTTTGCCACAGGGGCACTCAAGCATGTATATCACCCCCTTGGTGTCACAGGTGATTTTATCCTTAATGGTATATGTGGCACCGGTAGCTGTTGCAGTAAATGTACAGGTGGGTTTAGTACCCCTCATATGACTAGTCCTGCATGCTAGACATCTTGTACAGTAGAAGAAACCTTTTTTATCTTCTCCCAGCCATGTGCTAATGGGTGTCTGTCTTGTAGTAGGGATACTGCTTGTTACAAGGACATTTTTAAGGTTGTTGGCCTTCTTATAGATGAACCTAGGTTTATTGGGTAAAACCTCCCTCAATTTGTCATCACCCAGAAGGATATTCCAATGTTTGCAGATAATTTTTTCTATTTTTTTGGAATCACTACTGTATCTGGTAATGAATGAGGGGGCGTCCGATGGTTCTCCAGATTTTATTGCCTTTTTTGTTAGGAGATTCTGCCTTTCCTCCTTCCTGACTTCACCAAGGGCTTTCTCTACAGGGGTACTCTCATAGCCCCTTTGTAGGAACCTTTCCTTTATAAGGTTGGCTTGGATGTCATATTGTTCTATGGTGGAACAGTTCCTCCTGATTCTGGTGAATTGACCCTTGGGAATGTTTCGCAGCCAGTTAGTATGGTGGCTGCTACAGGCCGGGATGTACGAATTGCAGTCAACCTCTTTAAGGTGTGTTTTTGTTGCAACCTGGTTATCTTCAATGTAGATCTCTAAATCTAGGAAGACAACTTTTTCTCTGCTGTAGTTAGCTGTGAATCTCATATTTAGATCATTAGTGTTGATGTAGAGTAGAAACTCTTCTAACTGTCCTATAGTACCGGTCCATACGCACAACACGTCGTCTATGAACCTGTACCATTTGTGTATATATTCTGTGAACGGGTTGTTGTTCCATATGGTAAGATTCTCCCAGTGGGCTACAAACAAATTCGCGTAACTAGGCGCGAATTTCGCGCCCATCGCAGTCCCGCGAACTTGTCTGTAGTATCCACTGTTTGCCCAGAAGTAGTTATGCTGTAGAACAAAGCGTATGCTTTGCAGAAGAAATTCTATTTGCTCTACTTGGAGGTTAGATTCTTCTCTAAGAATGTGACTAACATGCTGGCAACCTTTGTCATGATCTATAATCGTGTATAATGAAGTTACATCGCATGTAAGGAGAATAAATCCTTCTTCCCATTGGACACTCTGTAGTATTTCCAAAGTGTGGCTGGTGTCCCTCAAGTAACTTCTTTGCTGAGTGACCAGTGGTTGCAGAAAGAAGTCTATGTAGCTCGACAGGTTGGTAGTGAGGGAGTTTATCCCAGAGACAATTGGTCTTCCAGGTGGGTTGGTGCGTGACTTATGCAACTTGGGGAGCTGATATATAACAGGTAATCTTGGGTCCTTGATCCTAAGGAACTCCAATTCTGTTTTATTAAGTATTCCCTCCTCTGATGCACTTTTAAGTAATTGCACTAAGTCACATTGATAATGGGTTAGGGGGTCACCGTTGAGATGCTCATATGTATCTGAGTCACTCAATTGCCTTTCCAGCTCCGTTAGGTAGTCAGTGGTGTTAAGGACAGTGATCCCCCCTCCTTTGTCCGCTGGTTTGATGACAATGTCGTGATTCCCCTTCAATTCTTTAATGGCTCTCATCTCTGCCTTACTTATATTGCAATGAGAGCTATTTTCTTTTATTTTCAATTGCTCTAGGTCATTTTCAACTAGTTTCTGAAACGTGTTTACAAAAGATCCTTTCATGTAGTTAGGGTAAAATGTAGATTGGTTTCTTAAGGTTGTGTGAGTGTATTTGTCAAGTAATTCTCTATTGCTCTTGGGTGTTGTGGTGGAGGCAATGTCTTTCTGATCCTTGATAAAGTATCTCTTTAAAGTAAGCTTGCGGATAAATCTATGGATATCGATGTATGTTTCAAACTTATCCATTGCTCTATTTGGGGCAAATTTGAGTCCTTTCCCCAAAACCTCATATTGGGCTTTAGTAAGGTGGGTGCTGCTAAGGTTAAAAATTCCTTCGCTAGTGAGTGGAATTACTTTCTTATTTTGGGCCTTGCCCCTACACATTCTTCCTCCCCTCTTTCCTCTGAAGATATGCGCCTTTTTCTCCTTCTGGGGGATGGGGGGATTTGTCCTATTTGGTTTTTGTCCAGATGCACTGTTTCTGTCAGAAACCTGGGATCTTTCGTGAGATCTAAAAAAAGGTCTATGTTTTTCTCTGGATCCTGATCCCATGGTTCGTCACGATGTTCTATGTGTTGAATTTTCGGCACCTGTGTTATTTCTAATTTCTTCAAGATTTCTAGCTGTGCCTGTGAGATTTCTTTGTGGGCTGTGGCTTTGCCCTTCCCAAATCCACCTCTTGCTAGTTGAATGTAATTCTTAGGAGGGGAAATGTGCCCCAGAGAGTTGTCTAGATTCCTGGGATCTAGGGGTTTGTAGATCCTATTTTGGGATCTTTTATGAGGCAATTCTTTAATCAGAGGTGATCTCCGAATAGATTCTTTATTTGAATAATAAGGTCCTGACCTGTGTCTCCCTGATCTTGTTTTACTTGTCCTTTGGGTGGGTTTTCGACCGCCCCTATCCCGTGGTGTGGTGGTCTCTGTTCTATGGTTTGTTAATTTGGGTTCATTCTGGATGAATTGAGAGTGGGTTTCATAGTCTTTCAGATCTCTTAAAAACTTCCTTTCTTTAGTTTTAAGGATGTCTTCTTCAATCTTCTTAATTTTATTTAATGTTAGAGTTTCCAAGTTTTGGTAGTCCTCTAAGTGTTTGAGAGGGTCTAATTTTACCTGAATTAGTGAGATCTCTTCCTCAATCTTTTCCAGTGATTTTCCCCTGTCCTCTATAAGGAGTTTAATCAGTTCAAATGAGCAGTTCTCTAAGATAGAGTTCCATCTGCTCATAAAATGCTTGTTCTCTAAGTTGTATGTAGGACGTTTTGAGATTCTAAGGCCCCTAGGTACAATATTGTGTAGGATATATTGATTAAGCGTGGTGGTTTCCCACCATTGCTTCAGTTCTAAAGTTAGGAGTTTCTCATACCGTAGGTAAGTATCACAGAAAGTATCTTCATTTATTAATGGTTCAATGATCCTTTCTTTAGTAGAGAAAATATCTCCTATCCTAAGGAGCCTTTGCTCTCTTTGATGTTGTATCATAATTGTAGTGGTGTGTAAAAGTAAGAACTGGGATGCAGCTGATATATATGGGGTCTAAATGGGTAGTCGTATAGAAAAATATTATATATCTGCGCAAACACCAGTTGATATCGGTGATGGCTGCCAAAATGGGGACAATGTAAACGGGGGGGACCCCTCCTCCCTGGTTGAGCTGTGAAAAGACCACAAGAAAAACTTGGGGTGGTTCCCAGGCGCCTGTGCATATAAACAATGGTAGTGGATGAGTTAATAAGTATATATTGAAACATAAACACAATGGTGAAGTGGAGGCATAAACTTTCACCTTCTAGTGCTGCAATAATTTAAAACAAGCACAGTAAACATTCAGCAGTCCTGCTGGTATGCATAAAAGTTCCAAAAAACAGACAGCCGTCTGTTTGAAACTCTTCTAATAGAAAAGTGGTTGCCAAGTCTGAAAGCAATTAAAAATTCGCCATGTGTATTAGGCCCAAAACAACAATAGGTATTGTGATCTCGTTGACTGTAAAAAACTAGTAACCGTCCAAGGTGCACAGTAAATAGTCAGTTGAAAACAATGTAAGTTGGCAATTGCTTTAAGGGTGCTAACAGCTCCGGTAAACCTCATAAGGGATAGGGAACAGAGAAGGGGGTTGACTCACCCTACTTCTGCAGGATCTATTCCACAGGTGTCCGTATGGGGAAGCCGCTGTACGAGTCTCCGTCCACGCTGTTAGACATCCAGCTGCCGAGTGAAAGTTGGTTGTTCGCGCATGCGCATGCGGATGTGATTATCCAGTCTGTATTAGCGTGATGCCGGCTTGTCAGTGAGAGATGTAAATGCTGTTGGTTATTGGTAAATCCGTTTAGATTAGGTAACCTACGCGTTTCACCCAATGAAGGGCTTCCTCAGGGATGTATGGAATAGGAGGGCAACTTAGCCTCCTTTTATAGTTTTAAAACGGAGTTTAACCAATGAAGGTCTTTATAGACCAGATGTATTGATGAGGAGATTCAAAAATAGCAGCAAGCCTTACTTGGAATCAATATAGAGCAAAAAGTGTCAATATGTGAAAAAACATATATGAAACCAGGAATGTTAAAAGGTGCAAAAAAGGATTATTGTGAAAATGATAAATATGGTCCAAGTTGAAACCTTATATTTATTAAAGAAAACTGTTGAGCTCAAAATCAATATTTAAGCCTCGTGGTGTTAGAGTCTTTAATGTATAAATCCATTTACTTTCCTCACATGACATGGATCGGATGAAATCTCCTCCTCTCCATGGTCTTTTCACCTTACAGATGCCTAGAAATCGAAGCAATGAGGCATCCTTGTTGTGAAGAAGTGCAAAGTGATTGGAAACACTATGTGTCTCCAAACCTATCTGGGGCACATTTCCCCTCCTAAGAATTACATTCAACTAGCAAGAGGTGGATTTGGGAAGGGCAAAGCCACAGCCCACAAAGAAATCTCACAGGCACAGCTAGAAATCTTGAAGAAATTAGAAATAACACAGGTGCCGAAAATTCAACACATAGAACATCGTGACGAACCATGGGATCAGGATCCAGAGAAAAACATGGACCTTTTTTTAGATCTCACGAAAGATCCCAGGTTTCTGACAGAAACAGTGCATCTGGACAAAAACCAAATAGGACAAATCCCCCCATCCCCCAGAAGGAGAAAAAGGCGCATATCTTCAGAGGAAAGAGGGGAGGAAGAATGTGTAGGGGCAAGGCCCAAAATAAGAAAGTAATTCCACTCACTAACGAAGGAATTTTTAACCTTAGCAGCACCCACCTTACTAAAGCCCAATATGAGGTTTTGGGGAAAGGACTCAAATTTGCCCCAAATAGAGCAATGGATAAGTTTGAAACATACATCGATATCCATAGATTTATCCGCAAGCTTACTTTAAAGAGATACTTTATCAAGGATCAGAAAGACATTGCCTCCACCACAACACCCAAGAGCAATAGAGAATTACTTGACAAATACACTCACACAACCTTAAGAAACCAATCTACATTTTACCCTAACTACATGAAAGGATCTTTTGTAAACACGTTTCAGAAACTAGTTGAAAATGACCTAGAGCAATTGAAAATAAAAGAAAATAGCTCTCATTGCAATATAAGTAAGGCAGAGATGAGAGCCATTAAAGAATTGAAGGGGAATCACGACATTGTCATCAAACCAGCGGACAAAGGAGGGGGGATCACTGTCCTTAACACCACTGACTACCTAACGGAGCTGGAAAGGCAATTGAGTGACTCAGATACATATGAGCATCTCAACGGTGACCCCCTAACCCATTATCAATGTGACTTAGTGCAATTACTTAAAAGTGCATCAGAGGAGGGAATACTTAATAAAACAGAATTGGAGTTCCTTAGGATCAAGGACCCAAGATTACCTGTTATATATCAGCTCCCCAAGTTGCATAAGTCACGCACCAACCCACCTGGAAGACCAATTGTCTCTGGGATAAACTCCCTCACTACCAACCTGTCGAGCTACATAGACTTCTTTCTGCAACCACTGGTCACTCAGCAAAGAAGTTACTTGAGGGACACCAGCCACACTTTGGAAATACTACAGAGTGTCCAATGGGAAGGATTTATTCTCCTTACATGCGATGTAACTTCATTATACACGATTATAGATCATGACAAAGGTTGCCAGCATGTTAGTCACATTCTTAGAGAAGAATCTAACCTCCAAGTAGAGCAAATAGAATTTCTTCTGCAAAGCATACGCTTTGTTCTACAGCATAACTACTTCTGGGCAAACAGTGGATACTACAGACAAGTTCGCGGGACTGCGATGGGCGCGAAATTCGCGCCTAGTTACGCGAATTTGTTTGTAGCCCACTGGGAGAATCTTACCATATGGAACAACAACCCGTTCACAGAATATATACACAAATGGTACAGGTTCATAGACGACGTGTTGTGCGTATGGACCGGTACTATAGGACAGTTAGAAGAGTTTCTACTCTACATCAACACTAATGATCTAAATATGAGATTCACAGCTAACTACAGCAGAGAAAAAGTTGTCTTCCTAGATTTAGAGATCTACATTGAAGATAACCAGGTTGCAACAAAAACACACCTTAAAGAGGTTGACTGCAATTCGTACATCCCGGCCTGTAGCAGCCACCATACTAACTGGCTGCGAAACATTCCCAAGGGTCAATTCACCAGAATCAGGAGGAACTGTTCCACCATAGAACAATATGACATCCAAGCCAACCTTATAAAGGAAAGGTTCCTACAAAGGGGCTATGAGAGTACCCCTGTAGAGAAAGCCCTTGGTGAAGTCAGGAAGGAGGAAAGGCAGAATCTCCTAACAAAAAAGGCAATAAAATCTGGAGAACCATCGGACGCCCCCTCATTCATTACCAGATACAGTAGTGATTCCAAAAAAATAGAAAAAATTATCTGCAAACATTGGAATATCCTTCTGGGTGATGACAAATTGAGGGAGGTTTTACCCAATAAACCTAGGTTCATCTATAAGAAGGCCAACAACCTTAAAAATGTCCTTGTAACAAGCAGTATCCCTACTACAAGACAGACACCCATTAGCACATGGCTGGGAGAAGATAAAAAAGGTTTCTTCTACTGTACAAGATGTCTAGCATGCAGGACTAGTCATATGAGGGGTACTAAACCCACCTGTACATTTACTGCAACAGCTACCGGTGCCACATATACCATTAAGGATAAAATCACCTGTGACACCAAGGGGGTGATATACATGCTTGAGTGCCCCTGTGGCAAACAGTATGTAGGTAGGACCGCAAGAGATCTACATATCCGCATTAGCGAGCATCAAAGAAACATTCAAAAAGGTTTGGAGACACATAGTGTTTCCAATCACTTTGCACTTCTTCACAACAAGGATGCCTCATTGCTTCGATTTCTAGGCATCTGTAAGGTGAAAAGACCATGGAGAGGAGGAGATTTCATCCGATCCATGTCATGTGAGGAAAGTAAATGGATTTATACATTAAAGACTCTAACACCACGAGGCTTAAATATTGATTTTGAGCTCAACAGTTTTCTTTAATAAATATAAGGTTTCAACTTGGACCATATTTATCATTTTCACAATAATCCTTTTTTGCACCTTTTAACATTCCTGGTTTCATATATGTTTTTTTCACATATTGACACTTTTTGCTCTATATTGATTCCAAGTAAGGCTTGCTGCTATTTTTGAATCTCCTCATCAATACATCTGGTCTATAAAGACCTTCATTGGTTAAACTCCGTTTTAAAACTATAAAAGGAGGCTAAGTTGCCCTCCTATTCCATACATCCCTGAGGAAGCCCTTCATTGGGTGAAACACGTAGGATACCTAATCTAAACGGATTTACCAATAACCAACAGCATTTACATCTCTCACTGACAAGCCGGCATCACGCTAATACAGACTGGATAATCACATCCGCATGCGCATGCGCGAACAACCAACTTTCACTCGGCAGCTGGATGTCTAACAGCGTGGACGGAGACTCGTACAGCGGCTTCCCCATACGGACACCTGTGGAATAGATCCTGCAGAAGTAGGGTGAGTCAACCCCCTTCTCTGTTCCCTATCCCTTATGAGGTTTACCGGAGCTGTTAGCACCCTTAAAGCAATTGCCAACTTACATTGTTTTCAACTGACTATTTACTGTGCACCTTGGACGGTTACTAGTTTTTTACAGTCAACGAGATCACAATACCTATTGTTGTTTTGGGCCTAATACACATGGCGAATTTTTAATTGCTTTCAGACTTGGCAACCACTTTTCTATTAGAAGAGTTTCAAACAGACGGCTGTCTGTTTTTTGGAACTTTTATGCATACCAGCAGGACTGCTGAATGTTTACTGTGCTTGTTTTAAATTATTGCAGCACTAGAAGGTGAAAGTTTATGCCTCCACTTCACCATTGTGTTTATGTTTCAATATATACTTATTAACTCATCCACTACCATTGTTTATATGCACAGGCGCCTGGGGACCACCCCAAGTTTTTCTTGTGGTCTTTTCACAGCTCAACCAGGGAGGAGGGGTCCCCCCCGTTTACATTGTCCCCATTTTGGCAGCCATCACCGATATCAACTGGTGTTTGCGCAGATATATAATATTTTTCTATACGACTACCCATTTAGACCCCATATATATCAGCTGCATCCCAGTTCTTACTTTTACACACCACTACAATTATGATACAACATCAAAGAGAGCAAAGGCTCCTTAGGATAGGAGATATTTTCTCTACTAAAGAAAGGATCATTGAACCATTAATAAATGAAGATACTTTCTGTGATACTTACCTACGGTATGAGAAACTCCTAACTTTAGAACTGAAGCAATGGTGGGAAACCACCACGCTTAATCAATATATCCTACACAATATTGTACCTAGGGGCCTTAGAATCTCAAAACGTCCTACATACAACTTAGAGAACAAGCATTTTATGAGCAGATGGAACTCTATCTTAGAGAACTGCTCAGTTGAACTGATTAAACTCCTTATAGAGGACAGGGGAAAATCACTGGAAAAGATTGAGGAAGAGATCTCACTAATTCAGGTAAAATTAGACCCTCTCAAACACTTAGAGGACTACCAAAACTTGGAAACTCTAACATTAAATAAAATTAAGAAGATTGAAGAAGACATCCTTAAAACTAAAGAAAGGAAGTTTTTAAGAGATCTGAAAGACTATGAAACCCACTCTCAATTCATCCAGAATGAACCCAAATTAACAAACCATAGAACAGAGACCACCACATCACGGGATAGGGGCGGTCGAAAACCCACCCAAAGGACAAGTAAAACAAGATCAGGGAGACACAGGTCAGGACCTTATTATTCAAATAAAGAATCTATTCGGAGATCACCTCTGATTAAAGAATTGCCTCATAAAAGATCCCAAAATAGGATCTACAAACCCCTAGATCCCAGGAATCTAGACAACTCTCTGGGGCACATTTCCCCTCCTAAGAATTACATTCAACTAGCAAGAGGTGGATTTGGGAAGGGCAAAGCCACAGCCCACAAAGAAATCTCACAGGCACAGCTAGAAATCTTGAAGAAATTAGAAATAACACAGGTGCCGAAAATTCAACACATAGAACATCGTGACGAACCATGGGATCAGGATCCAGAGAAAAACATGGACCTTTTTTTAGATCTCACGAAAGATCCCAGGTTTCTGACAGAAACAGTGCATCTGGACAAAAACCAAATAGGACAAATCCCCCCATCCCCCAGAAGGAGAAAAAGGCGCATATCTTCAGAGGAAAGAGGGGAGGAAGAATGTGTAGGGGCAAGGCCCAAAATAAGAAAGTAATTCCACTCACTAACGAAGGAATTTTTAACCTTAGCAGCACCCACCTTACTAAAGCCCAATATGAGGTTTTGGGGAAAGGACTCAAATTTGCCCCAAATAGAGCAATGGATAAGTTTGAAACATACATCGATATCCATAGATTTATCCGCAAGCTTACTTTAAAGAGATACTTTATCAAGGATCAGAAAGACATTGCCTCCACCACAACACCCAAGAGCAATAGAGAATTACTTGACAAATACACTCACACAACCTTAAGAAACCAATCTACATTTTACCCTAACTACATGAAAGGATCTTTTGTAAACACGTTTCAGAAACTAGTTGAAAATGACCTAGAGCAATTGAAAATAAAAGAAAATAGCTCTCATTGCAATATAAGTAAGGCAGAGATGAGAGCCATTAAAGAATTGAAGGGGAATCACGACATTGTCATCAAACCAGCGGACAAAGGAGGGGGGATCACTGTCCTTAACACCACTGACTACCTAACGGAGCTGGAAAGGCAATTGAGTGACTCAGATACATATGAGCAGCTCAACGGTGACCCCCTAACCCATTATCAATGTGACTTAGTGCAATTACTTAAAAGTGCATCAGAGGAGGGAATACTTAATAAAACAGAATTGGAGTTCCTTAGGATCAAGGACCCAAGATTACCTGTTATATATCAGCTCCCCAAGTTGCATAAGTCACGCACCAACCCACCTGGAAGACCAATTGTCTCTGGGATAAACTCCCTCACTACCAACCTGTCGAGCTACATAGACTTCTTTCTGCAACCACTGGTCACTCAGCAAAGAAGTTACTTGAGGGACACCAGCCACACTTTGGAAATACTACAGAGTGTCCAATGGGAAGAAGGATTTATTCTCCTTACATGCGATGTAACTTCATTATACACGATTATAGATCATGACAAAGGTTGCCAGCATGTTAGTCACATTCTTAGAGAAGAATCTAACCTCCAAGTAGAGCAAATAGAATTTCTTCTGCAAAGCATACGCTTTGTTCTACAGCATAACTACTTCTGGGCAAACAGTGGATACTACAGACAAGTTCGCGGGACTGCGATGGGCGCGAAATTCGCGCCTAGTTACGCGAATTTGTTTGTAGCCCACTGGGAGAATCTTACCATATGGAACAACAACCCGTTCACAGAATATATACACAAATGGTACAGGTTCATAGACGACGTGTTGTGCGTATGGACCGGTACTATAGGACAGTTAGAAGAGTTTCTACTCTACATCAACACTAATGATCTAAATATGAGATTCACAGCTAACTACAGCAGAGAAAAAGTTGTCTTCCTAGATTTAGAGATCTACATTGAAGATAACCAGGTTGCAACAAAAACACACCTTAAAGAGGTTGACTGCAATTCGTACATCCCGGCCTGTAGCAGCCACCATACTAACTGGCTGCGAAACATTCCCAAGGGTCAATTCACCAGAATCAGGAGGAACTGTTCCACCATAGAACAATATGACATCCAAGCCAACCTTATAAAGGAAAGGTTCCTACAAAGGGGCTATGAGAGTACCCCTGTAGAGAAAGCCCTTGGTGAAGTCAGGAAGGAGGAAAGGCAGAATCTCCTAACAAAAAAGGCAATAAAATCTGGAGAACCATCGGACGCCCCCTCATTCATTACCAGATACAGTAGTGATTCCAAAAAAATAGAAAAAATTATCTGCAAACATTGGAATATCCTTCTGGGTGATGACAAATTGAGGGAGGTTTTACCCAATAAACCTAGGTTCATCTATAAGAAGGCCAACAACCTTAAAAATGTCCTTGTAACAAGCAGTATCCCTACTACAAGACAGACACCCATTAGCACATGGCTGGGAGAAGATAAAAAAGGTTTCTTCTACTGTACAAGATGTCTAGCATGCAGGACTAGTCATATGAGGGGTACTAAACCCACCTGTACATTTACTGCAACAGCTACCGGTGCCACATATACCATTAAGGATAAAATCACCTGTGACACCAAGGGGGTGATATACATGCTTGAGTGCCCCTGTGGCAAACAGTATGTAGGTAGGACCGCAAGAGATCTACATATCCGCATTAGCGAGCATCAAAGAAACATTCAAAAAGGTTTGGAGACACATAGTGTTTCCAATCACTTTGCACTTCTTCACAACAAGGATGCCTCATTGCTTCGATTTCTAGGCATCTGTAAGGTGAAAAGACCATGGAGAGGAGGAGATTTCATCCGATCCATGTCATGTGAGGAAAGTAAATGGATTTATACATTAAAGACTCTAACACCACGAGGCTTAAATATTGATTTTGAGCTCAACAGTTTTCTTTAATAAATATAAGGTTTCAACTTGGACCATATTTATCATTTTCACAATAATCCTTTTTTGCACCTTTTAACATTCCTGGTTTCATATATGTTTTTTCACATATTGACACTTTTTGCTCTATATTGATTCCAAGTAAGGCTTGCTGCTATTTTTGAATCTCCTCATCAATACATCTGGTCTATAAAGACCTTCATTGGTTAAACTCCGTTTTAAAACTATAAAAGGAGGCTAAGTTGCCCTCCTATTCCATACATCCCTGAGGAAGCCCTTCATTGGGTGAAACGCGTAGGTTACCTAATCTAAACGGATTTACCAATAACCAACAGCATTTACATCTCTCACTGACAAGCCGGCATCACGCTAATACAGACTGGATAATCACATCCGCATGCGCATGCGCGAACAGCCAACTTTCACTCGGCAGCTGGATGTCTAACAGCGTGGACGGAGACTCGTACAGCGGCTTCCCCATACGGACACCTGTGGAATAGATCCTGCAGAAGTAGGGTGAGTCAACCCCCTTCTCTGTTCCCTATCCCTTATGAGGTTTACCGGAGCTGTTAGCACCCTTAAAGCAATTGCCAACTTACATTGTTTTCAACTGACTATTTACTGTGCACCTTGGACGGTTACTAGTTTTTTACAGTCAACGAGATCACAATACCTATTGTTGTTTTGGGCCTAATACACATGGCGAATTTTTAATTGCTTTCAGACTTGGCAACCACTTTTCTATTAGAAGAGTTTCAAACAGACGGCTGTCTGTTTTTTGGAACTTTTATGCATACCAGCAGGACTGCTGAATGTTTACTGTGCTTGTTTTAAATTATTGCAGCACTAGAAGGTGAAAGTTTATGCCTCCACTTCACCATTGTGTTTATGTTTCAATATATACTTATTAACTCATCCACTACCATTGTTTATATGCACAGGCGCCTGGGGACCACCCCAAGTTTTTCTTGTGGTCTTTTCACATATAGACTATACTACTTTGTCTATAGTTATTACAGAGAGACTATATGGGGTTTCTGGAATCCTGATACAGGTCCAAATATGAATTTTGCTCTATAGGCATTATTGTGCATGAGTCCTTTTAAGTATACAAGAGATTGTAGAGGTGCAGACAGCAGGTTTCTCTCACATGTCCCTGGTATTCATCAGGGACCACCGCAAGGAGGTATGAGTTTCTCTCCATGGAACATGCAGATGCAAGAGTTTTAGGCTGAGCCCCTTTTCGTGTGAGAGAAGTGATGGGGGCTATAAGGGTGGAGAACACTTTAATGAATTGGAGATAATAGTTTGTGAAGCCAATAAAACATTGGGTAGCTCTCAGTCACGTGGGTTGAGACCATATGAATATTGTCTCCACATTTTCTGGGTGCATCTGCTGACCAGAACCTGATACCAGGTATCACAGGAAGGGCACTTGGGAACGATCAAAGTTACACTTCTCTAGTTTGCAAAAGAGATGGTTCTGATGTAATCGAGAGAGTACTTTCTTCACATGATATGAGTGGGAGGATAGATCCCGGGAAACGATTATAATGTCATCAAGGTAAACCATTACAGACTGGTCAAGTAAATCCAGAAAGATCTCATTGACAAAACCCTGAAAGACCCCTGGGACATTGCACAAACCAAAGGGCATCACCAGAAATTCATAATGCCTATCCCACAAATTGAAAGCAGTCTTCTAGTAACAGGTATCTGTTACCCCACATATTTTAGAGATATGGGATAACAGATAGCGGTTATTAACCGTAATAGCATTCAATTGACAATAGTCAGTGCAGGGTCTCAAAGAACCATCCATCTTTTTAATGAAGAAGAAGCCCACTCCAGCTGGGGAAGAAGATTTTTGAATGAATCCTCACTGGAGGTATTTCAGAGATGTATTTGAGATTCCTGCAAGGACAAAGGATATGTTCTGCCTCTGGAAAAATTCTTGTCCAAAAACAAGATCAATCAGTTACAAGGTCGATGAGGAGGTAACTCTCAGAGGTGACATTGCTGAATATATTATGGAAAGTGGAGTAGGGCACAGGAAGCGCTGGTTTTGAAGAGAGGGTAAGGCAAGATACCTGGTTCCTGGAGGGACATATTGAGGAGAGGCAGTGCTTGCTACAGAGTGATTTCTTGCTACAGAGTGATATGAGTGTGATGTCAATCACACTCAAATCTAGTACAGACAAAATCAGGATTCAGAAGGAGAGGTCAGGAGCCAAGCCAAGAACACAATACGAAGTCAAGCCAAACAGGAACAGAAGAAGGGAAGCTGGTCACGGGAACTGGGAACAGGTAAGGTACACTGGAATTAGGGTGGACCTAGTACTCTGTCACACTAGTGTTAACAGAGATCTCCTTATATAGGGGGCTTAATTGAGGTCCTGGGGGTCAGTCACGTAGCTTACCGTGGAATAGTGCTAAGAGAAGCAGCCCGTTGCTTAGCAACAGGATGCGCGCATGCGCAGTGATAAGAAAGCCAAACAAGCAAAAGTCGCTTCCCCTTTCTAGGTGACGGGACGTGCCCTGTCAGAAAGACCATTTTAACCCTAATTGAAGAGATCATTTTGGAGGGTCAGAAAATCAAGTGTGTCTCCACCATGAGCAAAGCTTCATATTAAATTTCTTTAATTCCAATAAGTTTCTGAAACTTTGCATACATATTTGTGAATGCTATTAGAAGTTATTTTTTACAGAGCAACTTGCATATTAGGATTATGGGTTCCTTAATAGCCAACATCTGAGTTTATGATTTACTGCTGAATACAGATGTAGAACGACAAAATCTAGAAACTGATTTATCTTAAAACATACCATTGTTTCCTCTTCTTTTACTGGAGTTTCTGTTGTGGGGGCTGTTGTGGAGGAAGAGGATGTGGCAGGTGAGGCAGGTAGTTCTGTAACAAAAAGTTTGCAGGTTGAGAAAGAAGTTTGCAAAAGAAAGTAAAGTAAGGCTCTGATACAGAGTGCACTAAATATACTGGTTTCATACTCACATTTTATATACAGAAAGCCTTTGATTCAATCCCCAGGGAAACCATGCTCATGTACAGATTTATTTACTATTAATCCAGTAGTAATATAATATAAACCAGGAGCATGAATACACCCATTATGTGTTAAGCTCCTATTTACCATCATACAGCACGATTATCTATCAATTAGCTATTAATTTACTGGCTGGCAGCAGTACTATAGCTGATCTAACCGACAGGCCAGGTTGAACGCATATGCACATGCGTGAACCGACTTGCTGGAGAAATTGTAAGCCTGGATCTGTGCTTTCAGTTATACTTTCAATACAAAAAAATAGGAATTTTATATATATATATATATATATATATATATATATATATATATATATATTCACACATTAAAATCAGGAAAATGCTTTATTTAAATATTGAAATAGTTTCTTCCTGTACTGCGTTGCTTCTATCACCATCTTGAGATGGTAGTAGTGATAAGAGGACGGTGGCGGTACTCGAAATTGTTAAGTAGGCTTCTCCAGAATGATGCAGTGAAAGCTATCACTGGCGATACCTGGTGATGGCTATCACCAGCCATAAGATTTTGACAGATAGGGAGAAGCCCAATTTCCAGCAAAAACATCCATTGTCATCTATGATAAAGCTTGTTTCCCTATAATAAATAGACCCCTTAGTGTACAACACAGTGCTGTATTCTTTCTTCTTCAATACCTTATCTCACAGCTGCAGCCAATGTGCTATTATGTTTATACTACTGAAGGAAGAACAATAATGTGTTGCTTCTGATAGTATGGGGTCAAACTTTGCTTGAAAATTTTTGACCAAATGACTATTTATGTTTTGTTGGGAAAGCAATATTTATTTTGAATGCATGAAATGGACAGTTAAATCTATGGTCAATGGTTACAGACAATGAATATAACTTTAAAAAAGACAATTCCATATGGTACTAACCATTAATTATTTGTGAGGAAGGTCTTGAACTTGTCTCGTGACTTTTTGGTGTGAGATCTGTCTCCTGTAGAAGTTGTCATTACAAGATGAGAATTTATGTAACAAATGACAGCAATAACAATAGTCAATATGATCAATATCGATAAGAGAAACTGGCTGACCTCTTCTTGAGAAAGTGACTGTGATCGAATAAGAGAACGCCTTTTCTTCACAAGGTCAGCATCACGCAGGTGACCTAGACCTCCCGCCTTTCGAGGGGGAGCAACTGGAACTGATGCTGATGAAACAGAAGTATCACCCTCTTCCAGGTTCACCTCTGAGAAACCTCCGTTAACACTCAGTCTCTTTTTAATGCGAGGGGGTGGAACAACCCCAGAAATATTCATCCCTTTGACTACAGTATTTGGTATCTTTTGTTCCTCAGTATTTGCAATGTCTTGTTTCTGAGGAACAGTGATCTTTGTCTTTATCTTTTCAGCTTGGGGTATTGGTGTCATCTTTTCATCAGAAGGACCTTCCTGTTTATTCTGTGCCTCAGTTGTTGTGTTTTCTTTCTTGTTTTGCTCAGGTGATCTAAGTGAGATATTACTTTCATAAGATCTTTTCACCTCATTCTCATCCGATGCTGTGTCTCGAAACATTTGTTTCACAGAGTCAACATTTAGAACATTCTTCTTACTAGTGGGACTGTGTGGAGTAATGTTTTCTTCAGAGTTGGAGCTTTTGGTATTTTGTGCCAGAGGGGTAATTCTATGTTGCTGAGTAGTAGTTATTAGGTCCTCATGTATTTCTGAGGTAGTGTCATGTTTCAGAATATCTATAACAGGTGTCTGAGAGGAAACAGGTGGATTAACAAGATTCTGATTGCCTGTAAAGTGGGATCGAATTTGGCAGAGGTATGTGAGGATAATAAGCTTATCTGGAACAGGGCGAAGCAGCATGTCTGAGGGGGAAAGAAGTGGTGGTATCCCAAGAGCAGCAAAACCATCATACGCCTATAGGAAGAAGTAAAAAAAAAAGTAAAATAAGATACTTAATTTATAAAGCATTTTGGTTCAATAGGTAGGGAGCAAACGCACCTTTTTGTTATTTTCCTTTACGTTTAGTGGGTCCAAATCCTCATAGTTACTGGAAGAGATTGAAGGATAGATTAGGGAGACAGTTCAGCATAGTCCATCTGCCCAAAACTTACTGCCATAAATTCTTGAAACGCTTTGCAATATTAGGTTTGTGCTCTAACTGATCTGTCTGATCTTTTTTAGATAGGCTTATTATATCCAACTTCATCTATTTTTTAAAGAATTGCTCCATCCTATCTATTTAATACCTTTCTACTTTATCTCCCCAACTTGCTTCCTTCTTAAACTTTCTCCTCTAGTCATTTCACTCACGGGACGTCTGTTTGTCTTTGCCTTCATTTTTCACCCATCCTATTTTCCTCTTCCCTGGTCAACCCCATCTTACCCAATTTTGATCATTTACATGTTCTTTCAAACAGAAGCAATGTCCCTTTGATGTGCCCACCTGGTTCACCACTGGCCCACTCCCTATTTAATACCACTGTGTAGTGATCAAACAGTTCAATAACCCATACCAACAATAAAGCACCATTTATTAGTCTGACTTAACTAAAAACTGCTCTCTCATTGGTTAAAAGGGGTTATTCCTATGGTTTCTCTAATTTTTAAATGAAACCTCAAGATACCCATGGAACCTGAAGTTTTCTCAAGTCATAAATCCAACCAAATATTTCCTTTTGACTTTCAAACAAAATAAAACAGTTGTAGAACCCATCCTGTTAATCTGGACAAATCAACATACTGAATTATAGGAACATGAGTATTGTGGCTTTTATAATTGAGGGATGTCTCAAACTAAAATTAAAAGGACAAGGTTTATGTTCAAACTATAAATGGCTCTTTTCCCAAATGGAGTTAACACACTAATCTTTCTCTTCCAGCAGGTACTTCAGCGGTCTGCCCAAAGGGGAGATTACATGGTTGGTGTACCCTTTATGAAGTACCAGCTTATTCTATGAAGAACATCAGATAGAAGAATGTTTGGTCTGCATTTCGTTTAGAATTGGGGCAACCATGTCTGCGGCTGTAGAAGCAGTTTGGAAGGTGGAAATCCAATGCATTTAAAATATATGTGTGGTCTTCTCTACTATCCTGATTTTTTTCTCTCTCTCATCTTTCTGGCTGAGGGTGACACAAGGATTTTGAATGTAAGGGCACAGAGGGATTTTACCTATATTTTTCTCAAAAGAATGGGGCCTGATTGGCAATTGGTTCCCAAGGTTTTCTAATGTTTTTTTACCTTCGTTTGTGTGACATATTATGCTTCTCATCCTGTTTTGTATGGCCAGAAAGCATTATCAGTCAGAGTCCCATACCTGAGGGGTGCACATTAGTTTATGTTATGTACCTAAAGAGGCCGCCTCCCTTTGAAGAGTAAGGATTGCAGGCACCGCCCTCGGGGGTGGGCTTGGGTGGTTGCATTCGGTCAGACCAGTAGAGACACGGTTCTGGAATGCTTAGGGGTAATGGATACTCATTTTTTTGTAAAGGGGCACTTTGGGAGGAAAATGTCCCCCTTTTGTTTATGTCGAAAGGGTTAATAGTCCCTTTTGGTGATATGATGGTCATTGTTCCAGCTGAGCTGCCTATGCTTTCTCCTTATTATGTTATGTTTAATAAACTACAAGATTTCAAGATTTATTGATAGTGGAAACATTTCAATGGGTGAACATCAGCCATCAAGCATTTTAAATGATTTATAGTGGGAAAAGGATGACTATTATGGAAGAACAGGACAGATGGGAGACCTAATTTCAGCAGAAAATAGTTCTTTGAGCAATTTGCTATTTTATAACCCCTACTGTATAATATCACTCATCCTTAGACTGTTCCACAATGTAATACTAGATATGAAGACCTTGTTTTCTCTCTTACACATATTCAATGTATCCATCAACCTGTTTGCTCCATCCTAGCATCTCTAATCTTATCTGTTTGTCACAATGAACATTTATGGAGGTCTTTCAATGAACTAGAGTGCTGCTTACTCGTCCTAATGAAACTCATAGTTAAGCAACATAAAAACACACTAGATCAACAGGAAGAAGAAATGAACCTAGAAAAAACTTTTCAAATAAATAATACATTAAAGAAAACAAAACCTCACAACAATGAAATAGATAATATAGCCAAAATAATTAACAAACTTAACAAAAACTAGAAACTAAAAAAAAAAAAGAAAACTAGCCAGAGGCATTATAAAAAGGTGTCATAAAAAAACAAAATAAGAAAATCAGATGCAGAGGGGGAAACAGAGAGAGGACAAAAGAAAAAAACACTACTAATTAATACAAAATGAACATAAATCAGATATTTTCATTCAACCTTAGCAGTGAAGACTTAAACTCACACCAACTGAGCCTAGTTAAAAGGGACTTTCCATTGCACCTACAGTATACGCATCAAGCTTTGATGCATAGAAACAAACAAATACTGAAAAAGCTAACACTCAAAACGAACTTTATAAAAACATCCCTACAAAGGCAACTGTACACAACCATAAGCAAAGCACACAAAGCTAAATCAATTTTTTTTATCCGCCACATATATAAAGGAAATATAATATCACAATTTTAAATTTGTCAAAAAATCTTAGAACATGTATATAATAGAAAGACATCACATAGCAAATCCAACTTAACCATACTTGCCAACTCTCCCTGAATGTCAGGGAGACTCCCTGAAACAGGGGTGATCTCCCTCACTCCTTGAAGAGTCTGGCATTCTCCCTGATGCTGAGCCAGTACAAGACGTGGTTGGCTTTGCCATCTGTGGCATGATGACACAGTTAAGAAATTGTATCCTATGTCCATGTATTGACGGCTATGGAGGTGGCCATTTTCATGGAGACCAAGATTTAATTAAAGACTGACAGGTAAGACAACATGACTTCAGTAATGGAAACAGAAATGTAAAAGACACTTCAGTCTCTAGAGATTCAGTCTCTAGCTGCTTTTCTTTAACGCATAGTTGCCTACTCTCCTGGAATGTCTGGGAGACTCCCGCATTTCTGGGAGACCTCCCAGGCTCCCGGGAGAGCAAGGCAACCTCCCGGTTCTCACCCCCGCAATAGATAAGTGGCGGGGGTGGGGCTTAAGGACTCAAATGGCATGTCATCTTAGCCCCGCCCCCTGCTGTAATTGGCCAAAATTGTGACAATCAATTAGGGGGCAGTGCCAAAATGATGTAAATCATCAAGCTCTAGCCCCCGCACGCCCACCTCGCCCGGGAACTCCCTGACGCCAACGAGGGAAAGTTGGCAAGTATGAACTTTACCAATGAAGAATGCTAATCAAAACACGAAGGGTGGAACAAAAGCGTAAGTGTAACTTGCAATTGAAAAAGTAGCACGCAAGTGTATGTGTATGTATGCCATATTCACAGTTATAGATACGTTTAGGTCTGAATGAGTAGCAGTTGCGCCCGCTTGACTACAGAGACACCCCACAAACAATTTGCAAATATGTACAAAAACCTGTTATTATATATGTTGGTAATGCAATTGCTAATACAGCAGGAATAAGCTCCTGATGAGAATTTTTTTTATATATAAATATAATTGCCACAACATGCTTGGCAATCCTAATCTATAGTTGAACGAATCATTCACAAATCTCATCATCCGCTACTTCCACCTGACCTTGATCATTCGCAAATAAAACCATTTTCTTTCCAGTACATTGCCTACATTAGAACACCCCTTCCATCCCCCATCATGCCTCTTTAAGCATAAGCAGCCGTAAGTGTCAAACAGTTGCAAGTCTGAATATCCACAGTTGTGTAAGTTCACTTTCTGAGTTTGCGCAGTTCCAAATATCTCATTCTGAATCAGACTCTAAATGTCTTCAAAAAAGACAATGAAATAATAATAACACCAGCAAATAAAAGAGGATGCATGTAGTCATTATGGACATAATCAAATATATAGAGGAAGCTAGAAGATGCCTATCTGACTCCCACACATACAAAAAATTAATGTATGACCAAACTAGCAATTTCATTTCAAAACTAAGTAAAATGCAGGAAGGAGAACTAGCAGACAACATTCTTAACCAACAAGAATCCAGTACCTACAAACCAAACAACCAAAAATACCCACATTTTATTCTTCCCTAAATTACATAAATCTATCACTAACCCATTGCATCAGGTGTAGACTCCATAACACAAAACCTTTCACATTACATTCGCACAATACAAAGTGCTCAACGGCAAGGAAAGGATAAGCAGTACTATTTGTAGGTTTACTAGGTGGAGTACATTGTGGAGCTCATCTACAGGGGGGGGGCAATGTTTGCAATTGTGTCCATATGTAGAGTCAGACATATATTGTGATGCAAACAACTCAAAAAAGAGTAGTAGCTACACAATTCTGCAAATAGTCATCATCATCATTGCGTATATTTGTACCAGCCTGCCAGTAGTCGTAAGAGATATGCCTCCTGTCAGGTGTAACTTCAGCAGTGTCCACATCTAAACACAATTACATGAACACACCCTTGATGTACTCAGCCTGCAATAGTCCGTCCCTTCATGTTCCATTACTGCCTCTTCAGTCATAAGGAGTCACAAGTTGAAGATATACAACAATCTTGATAAGGATGCATGCATACTTCTTTTGTGTAGATGCACAGTACAAAAATATGTATCTTATGAAAGAAACAGACATCCAACCTCCAACTCTAAATGAGCCTGTGTCTGTAGCACATGCGCATGCCACCTCTAACTCCACAATTGGTGCATTAGTGAAACTGCAGCTGCCATTACTATCTACGGTCACACATACCTCTCATTGCAACTTCAGATATTGGAGATGCTACCAGCCTTTCACGCAAAATAGGTCCATCAGATTATTTCAGAACAATATTTATAATAATAATAATATTAATTGATAACAATATTAGTATTATTATTATTATTATTATTATTATTAATAATCATAATAATTTATCTTTTTCATATTTATATTGCTGTAGCTATGTCTTTTATTAAATTTCTGCACTGTATTATTTTCTTTTATTTATAAGGCACCACAAAGTGTCTGCAGAGCCGTACCTAGGTGGATGAACAGTGTATACATTTACAAATTAAGCAATCAATACATAATAACATAGTTATGTGAAAAATCAAACAACAAGAACAAAAAGAAGAAGAAGAAATACATGAGAAGAGTAAGCATAAATGGGCACAGATAAGCAGGGACAAGCAAGGAAGATGGACAGTGTACAGACAGGAGACATAATGTAGAAGATAATAAATAATAATAATAATAATAATACAAAACATTATAACGTGTGTGTTTTTATTAAATCACTTTTAAATTAAAAAAAAATAATCAATAAAATATTTAGTAATTTTTCAGGTGGTTAAAAATTTGCAGCCACACAGCAGTTGTGCGCTCTTACATGCTTTCAGGATGGAAGTGATGAAGTATAGCACAAAAAGCCAGTCCATTCCTCCAGGATGTTGTAAAATTATTTACACGCACACCACGATATCCTGAGATCACCTCCTGACACCAGCGCAGAAGGGAATCAGTGCTGAGTGATTCCTGTACGGATACAAGTGAATATCATATACATGGGAGAACATGGCAGAAATATTTGTGTATCTAAGATACAAAAGCAGAAATGCAAATGACAAATTATTAGTACCAACATATTAATAATGTAGCAAGCCACTTTATATCAAAACCCTAATACCCCAACACAAAACCTGCAGTTTAACAATTGCCAGAACAGCCACAGATAGCCCCAATGCTACATGCAAGTAATAAGTTTGAGGGTAGTAGGTTTAATCTGCAGGATTGTAGCAGGAGAGAAATGTTTGACATGTTTCTGTCAGAGAATCTATAACCTACTCTATAATCTAGATTAGGATGTGGACATTTTATGCGTCAAAGAGCACCATAGAGGAACCGACATTTTGCAACCTACATACTGAAAGATGACAGAACTGGCATGCAGGTCTAGAGCAGGAGACAGCAGCTGAAAAAGATCCTAACATATAGCAATGTAAGGGAATTAGGTCTAGTAGACTGCACAGAAGCACAGTTAATGCTCTGGAAACAGAGTAGCTCTATGGAACCTTGACAGTGACCTGCAATGTTGCTTGCTCCTTGCCTAATGTAGTTAAAGAAAACTGAATATATAGAATATAGGGAAAATAAAGTACCACAAGGCAGGAAACAAAAGGAAAGAGGGCAGTATACACTAACCGGCAGTGTATAGGATTTTAACAAAGATAACACAGCATACCACCAGTAGTGGGTACATAGAGGTAGAAACTGTGAGGTGCACTGTTAGAGGTTTTAGTTGGTGATAAACATTTTAGCCAAATATAAGGAGCCACCCATACACTGCAGGTGCATAACAATAGCCAAAAAGTACACATTAAAACTATAGCAGCCATTGACAACAATATTTGGGAGGGCTTTAGTAGAGTATGTTCAAAACATTTGAGTTTGTAGACTATAGTAAGGTGCACAACAGAGAATGATTAACATAACAGTGGTGTATAGTTCAGGTATAGGTGAGAATGCAGTCAAGTAGAGAGTTGAAGTGCAAAAGATACTATAAAGCAAGATAAAGCAAGATTCTCTTATGAGGGCAATCAATTTTATAAAGGGCATGGTGGTGGAGGTGGTGGGGGGGGGGGTTGCTGTTAAGCATTCCAGCAAGAAGCAAACAACATGGGAGAGTTCTACATAAAAGCAGACAGGACCAAATTAAATTGATGCAAGAGAGTAAAACAATATTGCAATGTTCTTGCCAAGAGCACAGGGAGAAGGACTAACATTAGTCTGGCGGTCATTCTGACACTCTGCAGTTTCAGTAGGGAAGACAGTGGAACACAGTGTTGTAGTATCGTATAAATGTAGTGTCAACAACTACCGACAGAAATGTAAAACTACTGGACTCCAGCAAAGTTATTCATTTTGAAGAGTTTGACCCTAATATCAAAGGATATGAACTACTGAATATATGACTACTTTTCTATTACCTAGTACTACAAGATGGATATTACTGTTTCCCTGAACTCAGAGCAATGTCACTATACAAATATTTGGTTAATGGAAAACTCCAGCTAAACAACTTTTTCCAATAAAACCTTCTTCCACTAACTAGTAAAAGAATAGGGGCCCATGCTGAGGAATCCTACAGTTTACAAGGTACTTGCCCACAATGTCTAACTAATTATTTTTCTAGGATAAAAAATTTAAAACTAAATTGAAGGGTGGTATAAAGCTGCAAGTCCAGCTGTCCATTCAGCTCCATCTGCGACCTTAAATTGACATATTTTACTTTCAAACTTCTTCCATTTGTTAGACTGAGATAATGGTCAGGCATAGTGCTGGCAGGAGTGTGTTTCAGACCCTGGAGACCCAAGGCACAAGTCTCTGTGGTCCTATTGGTTGAGGGACGGGAGCTTATTTTAAATTACATAATTGTAGTTGGTATTCTCCTTTAAGACACAAAGACCATAAACTGAGTGAGGGTTAAAAACTACATGAAGAAGCAATGTCTTCATGATTTTCAGAAAAGGCACAAGTTAATACTGTCCTTGTAAGTACTGAAGTGATGCCAAATATTTCTGCTTATAACTGATGACACCAAATGTCAATTATATCAACATACTTCACAGGATATTAGCTTAGCAATGTAAATTATGTAATGTTATATACAGGCTGTTGTAATTATTGTAGAAATATTATTATAAAAACTCCTTTAGCCTTCTACTTTCTCTGTTACCCTTTCAACTGCAGAGTGTCAACACAGTTAATGCTCTTCCACATCGGTTTCAGAACAACACTCTCCCTCCCCTTGCAGAGGATTACAATATTGACCACATCCCATGCAGAGAGTCTCTTCCTCTTCTGGGTCACAGACTGTCACATACCTCCCCTACTTGCCCTGTGCTCTCGCTCAGTCTCTTCTTTTCTCTGCTCCTCTGTTGTCCAATGGTTTGAGGAAGGGGAACAGAAAAACTGTACTCTGATAACATGTGGGCTGTGTTTTTCTCAGCCCCTGACAATCTATTACTTAAAGGGTAAGTGGGGAAGTTCTCACTGGGAGAGGAAGTAAGACCAAATTCCTGGTTTAAAGGTTTTCTGCGCCCTGTGGAAAGTGATGTCTCTTGCTCCACTACTATCTCTAGCACATTCTCACTATCTTGATCTCCAAGTTCTGTCTGTCTTTGTTCTTTATCCACCATTTGCATTTCTTTTTGCACTCCATGTCCTGATACATTTGTGGTCATTTGTAGTTTGGTTACTTCAGTTATTGTTGTAATATTCAGCTCTTCTTTACTTTTAACCTGTGGGGTCTCTTGCCCTATATTTTCCTTGTATGATCTCTCTTCAGTTATGGCTAGATTATCTTGGTCTCTATCTGCACCTTGCCCTGCCTCATTAATCTCCTGTTCTGTTGTAATTGAGTTAAGTGAGAATTCCTGTATAACATCTTCCACATGCACTTTATTTTCTATATGTATTGTATCTTGGGCTATGTTTAGTTCCTGTTTTGCATTGTGTGTAACAGGTGTTGTTGAAAGAGAACTTATTATCTCATTTAATTTGACTGCTTTGACTTCTTCCTCTCTTTTCTCTTCATGTTCCCTCTTCTCTGTAAATGGCACTCTTTCTTGCAAATATATTTCCTCTTGTACTCCCTCTCTTACTACCCCATGTATATTTTCTTCTGTCTCTGCTGCTGTCAATTGCACATTTTCTTTCTCCTGTGCTCTTTCCACTTCCTTACTTGGTTTGTTATGTATTCTATTATTTAAAAAATATGTGGCATCTTCAACTCCCTCATTCTCAGTTATTCTCATTTCAAATATGGCTTTTGTCTCTTCCAGCCTTGTTTGTTCTTCTCCTCCGTCAACCACATCATATAATTTCCCAGCTAGAACTACCCCAGCCACACTCTCTACAGTCCCACCTTTTGTCTCTCCTCTTCTCTCTTTTGCTACCTGCCACTCATGCTTCTGCTCATCTATGTTTTTAGTAACTACTCCCTCATTTATTGTAAGTGAAGCTTCCTCCTCCTCTTCCTCATTTTCACTTGCTTTAAAAGATGTATCTGCTGACTCCAGATATTCCTCCTTTATCCAATGTGTTTTATCTTCTACCATATATTTTCCATCCATAGACCCTTCAACTCTATCTGCTTCTTCAGGCATTATTTCTTTTGCCAACATGAATGCCTCTTTTAGCCTATCTTCTTGATCCATTGGCTTTCCTGCTATAGCTGCTTCCCCATCTAGCCTATCAATTTTCGAAATATATGTCTCTCTCAAACTTTCTGGATCAACTTCATCTTTAGTTATAGTTGCTTCTTCAAGTTGTCTTTTGTTTGTCCAAAGAGATATATTAACTAGCCTACCTTCTTGATCTGCTGGTGTTCCATTTGTATCTCCTTTCTCATTCAGCCTTTCAATGTTCCAAAGATATGTCTCTTCCACTATATCTTGATCCACTGTCTCTTCAGCTCTAGCTGGTTTCTCAAGCAGTCTCTCAGTTTTCCAAAAACATGTTTCTTCCACTCTATCTTTTGGATCTGCTGTATTTCTAAATGCATCTGCTTCCTCAGGCAGTTCTGTATTTGTGAAAATATATATATTTTCAACCCTTTCTTCTTTATCTGCTGATTTTCCAACTTTAGCTGCTTCTTCAGGTCTACTAGCTTCCTCAAACAGTAGCTCATTTGTAAACAGAGGTGTCCCTTCCACTCTATCTTCTAGATCCACCGTCTTTCTAACTCCAGCTGTTTCATCGTGAAGCCTCTTAATAGTAAACAGGTGTGCCTTTTTCACCATACTTTCATCCACCACATCTTCAGCTCTAGGTATTTCCTCTTGCAATCTCTCATTTGTCCAATGGTATTTCTCTATAATTCTACCTTCCAATGTATCATGTAGTCTCTCACCTATTGTGTCAGTTGATTGCAGTGGCTTATCTTCCCCAAATGCATTTTCTTTCAATATTTCTGGCTCAATAACCTTGTTTTCTTCCCTGATAATAACCCTTTGAATTCCTTCTTCCTCCTGCACTAACTCCTTATCCATGACTGCTAAATCATGCCCTCCCATTGTTATTATATATTGTGCTTCATTAATATTACTTTCTATCTCTGCTATCTCTTTTAATCCACTTTCTAATAAATCTATAGACAAATCCTCCCCTGCCTTATATGCACCTCCTTGTGTATTCTCTGTCCCAGACACTCTCTGTTTGTCAGCCTTATATATAGTCGCCTTTCTTTTATTTGCCCCCCCAAGAATTTCTCTATTTAGTACTTGTATGTCTTGTAATACATCATTTGCAATATCACTGTCTGTCTCCTGCCCTCTATCATGTGTAGTCACTGTTGTGTCTAGCAGTCCTTTGTCATTAACTGTTACTTTGTACAGTCTCTCATCTATCCATGTTGTTTTCTCTACTACCATTTCAGGTTCACTCACTCTATTTCCATTTCTGCCTGCAGTTTCTTGGACTCTTCTTTCCTTTTGGGTGGTCTTTCCAGCCTTTGTCGTTGCATCTTGCCTTCCCTCATTTAATTCTTGTGCTTTACCTATATTACTTTTCTCTTCTGGTGTCTCTTGCACCTTCTTTTCTACTACAATTATAGGTTGTTGTACTTTCTCTTGCGCAGCTGGAATCCCTAGAGTATGTTCTATCTCAGAGACTGTCTCTTGTACGTCCTCTCTTTTATCCATCCACTCGTAATCGTGTATGCAAAGTTCTTTTTGTTCCTTTTGTAATATATCATGTTTAATATCGCTGTCTAACTCTTCCCCTCTGCCACCAACTGTTGCATCTATAGTAAATGTTGTATTGTGCAGTGTCTCATATTTAGTAACTGTTGAATCTTGCTGTCTCTCATCTATCCAAGTTTTTTCTTCTACCCTGTCTGGTTCACACACTATATTTGCACTTGTTTGTGCAGTCTTATGTGTTTTTTGTTCCCACTGCATAATCTCTTTAGTCCTAGTTGTTGTTTCTTGCTCTCTCTGGCCTATTTTCTCTTGTGTGGAATTAATATTGCTTTCATCCTCTGATGTCTCCTGTACTCTATTTTCTACTACATTGACTATGCTTTGCACACTGTCTGTCTCTTGCACAGTTTGTTCTGCCTTTGCTGTCTCAATTTCAGTCTCAAATGATCTTTGTTCTATGGCTCCATGAAATTTTAGTTCTATATTATCTCCATTTATGTTGATATCTGTTGCTAGCACTTTCTCATCTGCATTGCTTATTGTCTCCACTGGTGGTGCTAGTTCCAGTACTATCTGCTGTGTAATGTGATCTCTTCCATAAGCTTTCACTATGTCCTCTAAATTGTTTGCCTTGGGCAAATTGTGTATGTCACATATCATTATCTCACTGTCAGCTGACTTGCATGCTTTTACTTGTTCATCTTTTATCTCTAGATCAGTTAGTACTGGTCTGACTGCAATATCATCAGAGCTGTTCTCTGTTTTGGTTAATGTTTCATGAACTGTTACATTTTTGGTAAAACTTATCTTTTGTACCATCTCTGCTTTCTGCAGATCATTTGTCCTAAATTCTCTATTTGATGCTTGCACAATTTCAGGGACTGTCTCCACTACTTCTGTCACTGCCTGTTGTGCTTGTTCTGTTACATGTCCTATCATTGCCCTACTTGGAATAATTGGTGCTTGAGTTATCTTGAGCTGTGTTTCATCTCCTGCTGCTACTGTATGCGGTACTGTGCCCTTTTCCAGACCTCTCTTCTTTCTTGCTGCAATCTCTGGAACATCCACTGTCTCAGATATTATATCTTGTAGATATCCTACTTCCCGCAAACTTTCCCTGTTCTCACTACACCCATCCCTGGGGGCTGACTCAGACTGTTCCGTGGCTTTCACATTGAGAAGTGGCTCAGGGCTGACCTCCCGAGTCTTCCATACCTCGTTAGACCTAATGAGACAGATAAAAAAAATCTCAAGGACATCTGTAGCACTGTGCTCAAATATTAAGCAACTTTATAACATCTAATGTGTGAGTTTTTCAAGAAAATATATGTATGTTTTCCCAAATTCAAATGTATTTGTTCTCTAAAAATAAATACAATTTTTGTAACATTTATAGAAATGAATAACAAATACTAGTAAAACATACAGGGCCTGATTCAAATTGGATTGCAACTTGCACGAAAGCTGCAGTTTAAAACAAAGCACAGAACTTAAGCGTAGTTCTGGCCGTATTCAAATGCAAGCGGATCTCAAGATGTGTTTCTAGTTGAATTTGGGGATAAGTACGCTCTGCATAAACGGTACTTGCTGTATGTTAACAGACAGCACAGAATGTAGTAAACGCAATAGAATATGAGCAATATAGGATCATATCAGAATGCATACAAAAAATGTAATACTAAAATAATTAATCATTAATAAAAAATAAGGTTGTTTTAAAAAATAATTATTTTTTTTATATATTTTCTTTTTACTTTAAATACATAAATCAAGATTTTCTTAATGCGTACTGTACATACAATGCATTTTCATGGTCTATCTTAGTTGTATATGTTCTGTGCTAGCTAGTGGCACGCATACATGTACTTTCCAAACAAAGACTTTGCCATGCCAGTCATCACTATCAGTTAGCACTTACACCTGCCCAGTAGCTGATGCAATTGATATGGCTGAAATAAATATACTTAAGAGAAACACAGGACTTGAATCGTCAGCACTGCATTGGTATACAGTATACTAGCCCGGCGGTTCCCAAAGTGTGCGCCGCGGCTCCCAGGGGTGCCGCGGCGCTGTCACTGGGGTGCCGTAGGCAAGCCAAAAAAAAAAAGAAAGAAAACAGAAACTTACCAATCCGCGCGGCGCCGGGACTCAGCAGCCTCCTCTCTCCCGCAGCTGTCACTGACGTCATTCAGTGACAGCTGCGGGAGAGGAGGCTGCTGGGTCCCGGCGCCGCGCGGATTGGTACGTTTCTGTTTTCTTTCTTTTTTTTTTGCCTGGCGCGGGGCAGAGGGAGGGGGACAGAGGGCAGACCGAGGGCAGAGGAGGAGTAGGATAGATGGCAAAGGAGGAGGACGACAGGGGGCAGAGGAGGAGGAGGACAGATGGCAGAGGAGGAGGGGGACAGAGGGCAGAGGAGGAGGGGGACAGAGGGCAGAGGAGGAGGAGGACAGAGGAGGAGGGGGACAGAGGGGGAGGGGGACAGAGGGGGGACAGAGGTCAGAGGAGGAGGACAGAGAGTAGAGGAGGAGGACAGAGAGCAGAGGAGGAGGACAGATGGCAGACCAGGAGGACAGAGAGCAGAGGAGGAGGGCAGAGGAGGGGGACAGAGGGCAGACCAGGAGGACAGAGGAGGGGGACAGAGGGCAGAGGAGGGGGGCAGAGGGCAGAGGAGGGGGACAGAGGGCAGAGGAGGGGGACATATGGCAGAGGAGGAGGACAGATGGCAGAGTAGCAGGGCAGAGGAGGGGGAGAGAGGGCAGAGGAGGGGGACAGCGTGAGAGATGGCAGAGGAGGGGCCAGCGTGACAGAGGGCAGAGGAGGGGGCCAGCGTGACAGAGGGCAGAGGAGGGGGCCAGCGTGACAGAGGGGGCAACGTGAGAGAGGGCAGTGTGTCTGGATGCAGAGGGGGCAGTGTGCCTGGTTTCAGAGGGGGTAGTGTGCCTGGTTGCAGAGGGGGCAATGTGCCTGGATGCAGAGGGGCATTTTTGCATACAACTAAATAAGTATTTCTGTCGTGACCTAAATACTTATTACAACTTTTTGACCCAACTACCTCTAAAACAGGACTGTTCAGTAATTATTTTGGAGGGGTGCCTTGAAAAAATTTGGAGACTCTAAGGGTGCCGCGAACTGCAAAAGTTTGGGAACCACTGTACTAGCCTATGTCCATCTGCCCCTTCCCCCTCCGAGTCGTAGCCAGTCATAAGTGTAGTTTGTGTTCAGACATGAATTGCATGCAATTACGTTCATTGGCGTACGGTCAGTTTCTGACCATGTGCAGAGCAATTTCACCCAAGATGCAGCACCCAAAGGAACTTATGTCCGAACATGAATCAGGCCCACAATATGTAGAACAAATATGACATCTAGCTAATTTCTGAGAAATTATCCCGCATAATATGTAAAGTGCAGTTGGTAATAAAAATTAATTACAGATATGTTAAAATATGACTTTGAATATTCTCATAGTGATATAAAATCCCCCTACTTCTTTGACATCTCAAGTTACTGGTATCAATAAATACCTAAAATAGTCTAAACTATCTCTTGTTGGTTGTCATGGACAAGAAGGTGGTGGGGGCATGGCTTGGACGCCGTTGTAGTTGGCAGCAAGTCCTGAGAGCTCCGGGCATTCAGCTGGAAACTAGGCATTTATTTGAGTACCCCACTCTCCCTTTTGGCCACACCGGTCTGGGATGACTCAGGAACCGAGGGAGCACAGTTGACATCAAGTGCGTCCCGGGGAGCTGCAGATTTGCGTGACCGTGGGCGGCGGCCCTTACTACTCGACCTGAGTGCCCTGTCTCCTCTGGGCTATATCCCAACTGCTTGCCCCGGCAAAAACCGCCGCATTAGGGAGGACCCCCGTCGGGGGAAGAAGAGCTTCCCGCGCGGCGCGGAGTTAGCCCGACGCATGGACCCTTCGAGTCCTCCATCCACGACTCGACTGTCTCCCCCCCCCTCTAATCAAGAGCCCTATCTGCTTGGAGGCCCTCTGCAAAGCCGCGGAAAAGCGAGACGCCTGGATGCGGTCGGGGGCCTACTTCCGGTCCGGAAGCCTCAGCCTCAAGTAGAGACAAGAAGGTGGTGGCCTACCGATTTCTATTGCATGGTGAAACCAGACTGGAAGTGTAGAAGGGTGGATTAAATGTTATCTGGGTGGATCAGGAATGTGGCCTAAAGTGTGATTTTTAAATATGGAATTAAGAGAAGTTGCACGGTTTAGTTTTGTGATTTTTTTGGTGGTGTGTGTAAATAGTGTTTTATGATTAAATATGTCTGAAAGACGCTGCATTGTTTTATGACATTAAAAATTGAATTAAATTTATGGAGGTCGATTACAATCACAACTGAATCTCACTCACCTTTGTTCTTGGCTTGTGATGGCAGCCACTCCTGATGTTGGTTCCACAAATTTTCTAGAGGGCTGTCTCCCATTATAATTGCTGTGATGGGTTTGTTTATCAGCATGCAAGGGTTTAATGCTTTCATTTTTGGCTGTAAGAAGAAGATGCTTGTAAGATTTAGCTTTAGTATTCACTCTAGGAGGAAATGGTGGAACAGGTGGGGGAGAAGTAAAAGAAGGTCGTGAAGTAATATGAAAAGAATGAGTAGTCTCTGAAAGAAAGAAAAAGATGGAGATAAAAGATAATTGGGTAATTAAGAATGGAATGTAAAAGGGACATTTATTCAAAGAGACCTACTTGTAGAAAGAGCGGCTTCATCTTCTTCCTCAGTTAGAGTATTCAGCTCCCGTACAGGCTCTAAAAAAGTGATAGTGTTATGAGTAGTTGAACAAGAGGGAAAAAAAGTGTATAATACAACATAGAAACAGTGAATAAATATGAAGAGCTCAAGAGTGTACGATGCAAAAAAAATGGGAAGATGGGTTTACCTGACAAGTAGTCAGACAATACGCTTTTAAGATAACCTGAAGAAAAGAGCATGGAGAAAAAGTGTAACAAAGAGTAGAGGGAAATAGTGAAAAACATAATGATCAAATAAAAAGGCAAAACATAAAAGACCAATAAAACACAATGAATGATGAAACGAAGAAAACCTTTTTAAAGTGTTTTAAAGAATGTAGAAGTTAAAATAAAGTCATATAAATACAAAGCAAAATACTACAAATGAAGCTCTGAGAACGTTATTCCTATTGTGAGGATCACTCTGGTATGTTTGTAGTAATCTTATTTACAGGGTTGACCATGTGCTAAGTGGCCCTTAACTTTTGAAAGTGATTACGTTTCATAGTAGCCATAGTATCGTCACCCCAGCTCACTAGTGCACAACTTTCTAACTATTAAAAATAATATCAGTATCTAAATAAATATGGGCGTGTGACTGGAAATAAATTCACATGAATAAACGGATGCCAAGCAAACGTCTCTCATGATTATACTTTCTAGTTACTGATAGGAGATAAACTTTCTGCCTTGTTTTTTATTAATTTGAATCTGAGATCTTTGTGTATGTTGACCACACACATAGTTGGCCTTACCCAGAATCTAGACAATTTTCTGCCCTGAAATATATGAAAAATGCAGGCTGGAAAATATCACTCTTGCCTGTGTGTTTTGAGCTTCAAATACCCTAAGATAGCTGGAGCTCAAAGTATGGTAAGAAAGTGGTGACATAAAAGAGATACAACAGTAATTAGTGGCGAATTCCCGGGAGGGGCACCAGGCAGGAGGGGTTTTCATAAAACCTAGCTGGCCGGCACTGTCAATGTGGGCGCTATGATCCAGGGGCGCCCCCCGCAGGAGTCGGCATGAAGGGGCAGCTTGAGGTACAGTCTGACCTGGTGGTCAAACAGTGTCTTGCTCCCCTTCCTGCATCTGCGGGTGTCTCACTCCCTCTTTCTCACTGACTGTCGGGTGTGATGTCATCATCAGTCCCAACACACCAGTGAGTAGCTGCGCAGAGAGGAGCAAGAAGAAAAGAAGACAGAAAGAAGGTTTTAGGAAGGTAAGCAAAGAATAGAGTCATGAAGGGACACAGTGTGATGAAGGGGGCACAGTGTGATGAAAGAGGGGAAGCAGTGTGATTAAGGAGGTTAGCAATGTGATGAAGGAGGGGGAGCAGTGTGATTAAGGAGGTTAGCAGTGTGATGAAGGAGGTGAAGCAGTGTGATTAAGGAGGGGAAGCAGTGTGATTAAGGAGATGAATGGTTTGATAGATGGTTCCTATTTAACAAAATTAAATTTTACAAAAAGAGATGCTGATGACATGTTAATATCTACTGTGGCCTATGATCATAATACTACCCTGTAGTGGTAATACAAATGAGTTTGTAAAAAAGTGCACCCATCACCTACATATGTTAAAGGCAGCCATTTTATGGGCTGAGCTAATATTGCAACCTGTTTATGGCATGAAGTGCCATCATATTTTAGCGATTTCCATTGCCATTGCCAGCCTTACTGCTCTTTCATTCCCTGTGCAAGCCTACCTGCTCTTCCCCTTGATATAATGATATAACTATCATCATACTATATTGGCAATTGGGACATTGGTAGCAATATATTTGTATTATGGTGCCCCCTGTCATTTTTCTCTGGATATACCCCTGCAAGCATCATCATCATAAATTTGATAATGGTGACTGGTCATTAAAATGTGAAAATGGATAAATAACTGTAAAAAAAAATGATACCCTCCCACCTTCCACAGTTGCAATCAGCACCAGTCTAGGCTGAAAACACGCAGCATAGTAGAACTCAGCCCTAGTCTGGTAAGTACAGTGCTGAATTCCCTAGGTGAATCAGGCCCGCAAAGTAAAATAAAAATGCAGCACCCCTCAATAGGGATGAACAGCTTTCTGCTGATAGCACTGGAGCTCCTCCAGACACTACTGTGTGGCAAAGTGTAAAAAAAATAGTCATTTAGTAGGTGGCATTACAAGTCCCACAAACCTTGACAGCCATTAGGTAATGATCTTCTTTTCATCGGTCTTCCAATTATCCATTGGTACGAATGACTTGCTCCAATAGGAGATGCAATGTCAATGACAGGCAAATGGCCTGGAGGCAACTATTCAATCAGAGCAGCTCTGCACCAATCGGCTAGAGTGTGAGAAAGCTGCTCTGATTGGATAGTTACATATAAATCCCTAGTGGGGTATGAAAAAACTTCATTGTATCAGGCCCCCTAGGGAGCCTGTCCCTGTACTGACCAGACTGGGCCGTATGCTGTGGGTTTCTCTGGTATAGTGGGGCAGTCCGTCCTGGCACTACTTGGTGCTGGTGCCATGGGATCCCATGCTGTTTGTTCGTGCACATTAGCTATGAGTATTTAGTGTTTTTATCTGCATTTTTCCAGCTGTTTACTGTATGTGGTGCAATTACTTTAGGCAAGCATTTTCTGAAAGAAATAGTCCATGTAAATGGAAACATATTCATACATTTTCTGCTTAGAAATGTAGTAATCCTAAATGTAGCTACTTGTTCTTACTACACTCACATTTTCAGTTATGATGTTTCAGTGCAAAAAGATGCATATTTGTGAAAGTTTATTGTTAATAATACACAATATATGTATGTGCTGGAGGAATGAGGTAACATTTACATTTTGTCAATGGGCAAAATGTTTTCTGGTTAGAATATCATGTCCTTGTGTACAGATCAACAACTGAAGAATACATGGATCAAAGAGAATAAACAAAATGTCATAAGTGGAAGATCACCTCGAGGCGCTGTCCCCAAAGAACTGCGATTCTGTCTCTGTGACTTTTCCTCCTCTTCCTCCTCATTGAAGTCATCCAAGTCTGCAATGTCTGCTGGCTTTAGACTCAAGAGACTGGCAATGCTCTGCATGTCATCGTCTCTGGTGAACAATCACAGGGCATGTTACTTTACAACTCTTATTAACACAAAAGGCTAAACAATTAAAAGGGACATATACTCTATAATAATACAAAAATTAATTTGATAAAGCTGTCCAGTCAGACACATGAACAAATGTTATTCTGAATAGGAAACCATAATTCTCTGCATATTTCCAAGTATTAAAGTGCACCTATCACCAACAAGCAATGGAGGCAGCTACTGACTGCATTATAATGAATATTGGTTTAGCTTCAAAAATGCCTGCCTCCACAATGTGTCCACTTTCATATAAGAAGTACTGGTACATTTTAATTGTTCTGCTTAGGTTAAATTAAATGCCTTTGTAGACTATAATGACCATGACTGCCATATTGTCATGGAAAATAGTAGAATAATTATCTGCATTACCTAGCAGTAATATCTGGAGTATTGTTTTCAGTTACTATAACATCATTTGTAAGTATAATATCCATATAAACTCAGGGCTGCACTTTAATCAGATTGCAATATCAGTAAAAAAATGAAAAACAAAAAATTTGACTAAAATCAATGGTTTCCTGAACTGGGTACATATTTTTAATCAAACATTATGAGGTCATGAAGAATTTTCATTAAGCATCATCTAATCGTTACCAGAACAAGGCAAAAATGGGATTTGTGGGAAAGCCACATAGGCCATGCCTTAAGTTTTCTGCAGTCTTAGGGGAGTGAGGGGACAGGCGCTGTCCAGGTGTTCAAAAAGTTTAAATCTAGGGCTAGCACCAGTGCCAATGTGCCCTTTCCTACATTTCTGCACTCACAGAAGAGCAGACAAAAGTAACATAAGAGATGTTATATATTATAATATTGTAAACTGGATTAATTATTAAGGATAAAGCATGTACATAGATACATAGACATGCATAGATGTACTCAGCCCAATGTGTCTCATAAAGATCACATTTACTTTATCAAATCAAATTTTACATACAAAATAAGATTGTTAATTATAAATCAAAATTGTATTATACGTTTGTTTTGTGTTATATCAATGAACCCAACTTTTTACCAAGAAATTGTAGACTTAAATTGTGATTTAAAATTTGTGAGCTATTTCATATTATGACATTTATACTGGCAAAATTTCCAATATAATTTCTGACACTAAAAAAAAAAGAAAGAAACATTTAATGCATACAAAATGTGGTAATGTTGGGGCTCTTTTAGAGTTTGGGCCTTAGTACAGACTGCACTATAAAAACTACTGTAGTTGCCTCCATCCCTAAATTAATTTTTATTTTATTTTTTCCAAAAAAACTTTTTATGGAAGCAAACCGAAACAAAATATTAAACTATTCATGCAATTCAACAGTACACAATTGACAGGGTATAAAACCAACATTGCAGAAATATAAACAATCAGTTAATAAAGAGTTAATAAAAGTCAATATACAACCACATAAAGAAAAGTTGTGAACAAAAGTTTTGAGAATGACACAAATATTATTTTTCACAAAGTCTGCTGACTTAGTTTTTATGATGGCAATTTGCATATACTCCAGAATATCATGAAGAGTGATCAGATGAATTGTAACTAATTTCCCTCTTTGCCAAGACAATGAACTTTATCCCAAAAACAACATTTACACTGCATTTCAGCCCTGCCATAAAAGGAGCAGCTGACATCAGCTCAGTGATTCTCTCGTTAACACAGGTGAGAGTTTTGACGAGCACAAGGCTGGAGATCACTCTGTCATGCTGATTGAGTTAGAATAACAGACTGGAAGCTTTAAAAGGAGAGTGGTGTTTGAAATCATTGTTCTTCCTCTGTTAGCCATGAATACCTGCAAGGAAACAAGTGCAGTCATCATAGCTTTGCACAAAAAAGAGCTTCACAGGCAAGGGTATTGCTGCTAGTAAGATTGCACCTAAATCAACCATTTATCGGATCATTAAGAACTTCACAGAGAGGTTCAATAGTTGGGAAGAAGGTTTCAGGGTTCCCAAGAATGTCCAGCAGACGCCAGAACTGTCCCCTAAAGTTGATTCAGCTGTGGGATTGGTGCACCACCAGTGCAGAGCTTGCTCAGGAATGGCAGCAGGCAAGTATAAATGCATCTGCTCGCACAGTGAGACAAAGACTTTTGGAGGATGGTCTGGTGTCAAGAAGGCCACTTCTCTATAGAAAAAACATCAGGGACAGACTGCTATTCTGCAAAAAGTACAGGGATTGGACTGCTGAGGACTGCGGTAAAGTCATTTGCTCTGATGAATCCCCTTTCAGATTGTTTGGGGCATCTGGAAAAGGAAGGAAAGGTGAGCGCTACCATCAGTCCTGTGTCATGCCAATAGTAAATCATCCTGAGACCATTCATGTGAGAGGTTGCTTCTCAGCCATGGGAGTGGGCTCACTCACAATTTTGCCTAAGAACACAGCAATTAATAAAGAATTGTATCAAAACATCTTCCAAGAGCAATTTCTCACAACCATCCGAGAACAGTTTGGTGACGAACAATGCCTTTTCCGGCATGATGGAGCACCTTGCTATAAGAGTTGATACTCAGAAGAAAAGATGAAGGAAATGATAATATTGCATTATCTTCCATAAAACAGATTTATTAACACCCAAAATACTTAAAAACAAATAAAAAACACTTAGACATTTTTTTTTCTCCAAGACCCTCAGGACGAGCAGAGATACCAGTGAGACTGGACTCTTACCGTATCATAGATGTAACAGCGCGTGCAAAGAAAATGTCCCGTCCATACAGTCGGGTAGCTGGCTTATTCTTTGCACTGGCAGAGACGCCCCTCCACTGCCGACGCGATTCAATTGTTACAAATCTTTATCAAGGCATGGGGACGGACATCAACACAAGAATATTTAAAGTTCCTTCCTCCAATGAAATCCATGGAATTAGCATATGGTATCCATAGTAGCCCATCCAAAAATGTCAAGTACATACAGCTGAAAGAATTCTCCATACATCTCCCCACATCCAAATTAATAATACATCTATAATGGCATTAAATATCTGCATATCTGTGATCCCAAATAACAAAATGTCAAAAACGGGCTGTAATTTCTAAGGAATATAATACCAAAGGAAAAGAGGAGACAAGAGGAGGCAAAAAGACCTATAAAAACCTATAAAAACCATTTGATCTCAAAATAATAGGTATTTATAGGTCTTTTTGCCTCCTTTTGTCTCCTCTTTTCCTTTGGTATTATATTCCTTATTATAAGCAATAGGTATTCTTTGTTGGACCCCCACTCTATTATAGGAGTGGTGTTAGTTGTAGTTTATGCAGGATTTTTTCTTGCATTTAGCTGCTATGACGAGGCCTGTTACATTATTACCAGCAGGTGGCGTCTGGTGGGGACCTTTAGCTGAATACTTCCCGATCAGTTGTTTGCTGGTTGTGATATCGATCAGCGTAGATCTGTGAATGTATATTTTGGGTGTGTCGGATCGGGGGTTCATATGTCCTGTGGGGATTACACATATGGGGATGTTTTGTTCAAATTTATGCACAAACCGTATCCCTTTCCTTAAACTATTGGAATTGGAATTTTATTATACGATATCACCTAGGGTCTATATATTTGTATAAGGTCTTTGCACATTTTGCATAAGTCCGATTATGTGTTTTCACACATTGTTATATGTAATATATTTGGATACTAGTTCACTTTTAAGATTGATTAATTATTGCTGGATTGGGAGTCCGTAATTCTTATGGACACATAGGGCTAGATTTACTAAGCTGCAGGTTTGAAAAAGTGGGGATGTTACCTATAGCAACCAATCAGATTCTAGCTATCATTTTGTAGAAGGTACTAAATAAATGAAAGCTACAATCTGATTGGTTGCTATAGGCAACATCCCCACTTTTTCAAACCCGCAGCTTAGTAAATCTAGCCCATAATGTTATTTCCTGTGTTCATGCACTTTATTTACGCTTTGGTGCATATATTATGCACTTTAGTGGGAGGATATGTTTGTTCTGTATGGTGACTTTGTAGAAATTACAGCCCGTTTTTGACATTTTGTTATTTGGGATCACAGATATGCAGATATTTAATGCCATTATAGATGTATTGTTAATTTGGATGTGCGGAGATGTATGGAGAATTCTTTCAGCTGTATGTACTTTACATTTTTGGACGGGTGACTATGGATACCATATGCTAATTCCATGGATTTCATTGGAGGAAGGAACTTTAAATATTCTTGTGTTGATGTCCGTCCCCATGCCTTGATAAAGATTTGTAACAATTGAAACGTGTCGGCAGTGGAGGTTCGGATACTTGGACGGACTTATGTACCAGTTGAACTGAACTTACTTTGGATCGTCTCTACCAGTGCAAAGAATAAGCCGGCTACCCGACTGTATGGACGGGACATTTTCTTTGCACGCGCTGTTTCATCTATGATCCGGTAAGAGTCCAGTCTCACTGGTATCTCTGCTCGTTCTGAGGGTCTTGGAGAAAAAAAAAATTCTAAGTGTTTTTTATTTGTTTTTAAGTATTTTGGGTGTTAATAAATCTGTTTTATGAAAGATAATGCACTATTATCATTTCCTTCATCTTTTCTTCTGAGTATCAACTCTGAGGGGATCCAATGAGAGGATAAGATTTGAGAAGGATATCCATGTTTACCTACTGATTTGTGTGGTTTAAAAGTGGAATCTTGTAAGTGCACACCCTACAGGGGAGTGAAAAATCTCTATCACGTGGTGTGTACAGATTATTATTCACCCTCACTGGATTTCCGGGATACCCCATAATTTAGAGCATAATCATATAATACATGTTACGCTATGATATGCTTTTCCTTCTTTTTATATCTATATGATCACACTCATGGAGAAGAGATGTCAGAAATCCTTAAACCCATCTTTATTGTGATTAACATTTGGAACATGTGGAGGACATAAATCAAGCTTGAAAGAGGACATACATACCATAATAGTCCTTTGTCTTTTTAGAACTGTGAGCGCCAGCTCTGTTACCATCAGTCATTGTTTTACGTTAATAATTGCACACTGTTTGTGGATTGTGTGTGGGCACACAGAGGGCTGCTTACGGTTGGCCTGCACAGATATACCAATCACTATTTTGTATTACACCTTGCTATAAGGCAAAAGTGATAACTAAGTGGCTCGGGGATCAAAACATCAAAATTTTGGGTCCACGGCCAGGTAAATTCCCAGACCTTAATCCCGTTGAGATCTTGTGGTCAATCCTCAAGAAGCGGGTGGACAAACAAAAACTCACAAATTCTGACAAACTCTGAGCATTTATTAGGCAAGAATGGGTGGCCTATCAGTCAGTATGTGGCCCAGAAGTTGATTGACAATATGTCAGAGTGAATTACAGAGGTCTTCAAAAAGTAGGGTCAACACTGCAAATATTGACTCTTTGCATAAACTTAATGTAATTGTCAATAAAAGCCTTTGACACTTATGAAATGCATGTAATTTTACTTCAGTATACCATAGCAACATCTGACAAAAAGGTCTAAATACACTGAAGCAGCAAACTTTGTGAAAAACAATATTTGTGTCATTCTCAAAACATTTGGGCATAACTGTACAAAGAGGTACTTGGACGTGGATCCAAGTTGCGGTTCATAGGGAATTCCCCATATCTACTAACCCAATGACCTATGAGGTATAAACTCTTCTCAAAATCTTAATTAAAACATTTATAGTGCCATTCAACTCACGTAGCTTTGCCTTCTCGCAACAATGTGCAGGCAATGGTGATGGTGAGTGTTGCAGACACGACCTTGACAGAACGTGGAGTAAGTGCTAGCTTCACTTCCAGAGGAGCAGAACTGATGGCTGCAAACTTACGCAGGTCAATAGGAGCCACAGCTAGGAGCTTTTTGTGGCCTCGAGATTCCTGATGTGGAGAGAATGGACAAAAGTTATGGGCAGTAGAAAGGAAAAAGGTTGACTGAAAGAAATAGTATGATAAACACAAGAGAAATAGAAAATGGAATTCAAAATAGCATATATTACCTTTTTTTTTTATCTTAACACACAATTTTAATTATAAATATAATATCACTTTAGAAATCTATTGAGATTACTCTTGTCTTAAAGTTCCTGTTCAAACTCACACACATATGTGCTAACTGGTGACATAGACAATAGTTAATATAGTACCAAGGGCAGCATCTCTAGTAGTGATTCACATTAGTTTAGGAAAGATGATAAATATTTATGAGTCTGGTAATCTCCTACAAGTTAATTTTACTACCAGTAGTTTAAGCACAAAAAAATTGCTGTTAAACCCTATTTCAGCTTTACAGTCTGTGCTAATTTGATACTGATTTTCTATGAAGAGTACTTAACCAGAGGATTAAATAAAGAAATTGTTTCCTTATTAAAAGATTTACAGATAAAATTTATAGTCGTGAATTTTAAAATTGTATCAAATCATAGGTGGATGACGGTGATATCTAGGGCCTGATATACAGTTGGATGTATTTTACGTTAAAAAAGCATACGTAAAATGTGTTCGCAATTTGGGGGTATGCTGAGTTGCACGTATCTTAAGAAATGTGCAACTCAGCATGCTATGTAAAATACATATACTGGAGGAAGATACGTTTTAAAGCGTATCAAAGGCTTAAAGTGTATCATGCGGTACAGAGACGTCAGTCATTAGCATCAACTTGGCATTGTTGCACTTCTCCTTTCTTCCTTCCCTCCTTCGCTCCTCCATTTCTCCTCCCTACATGTGAGTCAGCTCTCCTTCCTGGTATCTGAGGACACTTTACTGCTGCATCACTTCCAGGAAGCACAGAGTACTCTGCATTCCACAGCATTCTACTGAGCTGATAAGTGTATTGAGAGGGGATTATTAATATAATGTGGTGACTGGTGTGTTTGTGGGAGTTAAAGTTATGTTGGGAATCGTTTGGGAAGGTTAACATTAAGTGTCAACTTATGTGGGGGCTATTAATGTAATGTTGAGTTAGTGGTAGCTATCAATACAGTGTTATTACTGCAATGTGCATTCTATGTACTAAATGTGTATGCTATTAACTTACTGGCAGGGCTGGCTAGAGGGATAGGTCTATTTATTAAGTGTGAATGCTAATGATTTAATGGTGGGGCTGATTGAGTGTAAATAGGAGTACTTACAAAATAAGAATGTTATTTATTGTCAGGGCTGGTTGGGAGATATTTATTAAACGTAAATTCTGTTAATGTTGGGGATGGTATTGAGACCTAATTATTGAATGTGGGTGCTTTTGATTTAATGTTGGTGCTTTCTGAGAGGAAGGAGGACCTAGTGTGGTCATTCATTGCTCGGCTTTCCAGGAGGTCAATAACACTTAGCTTTTTCTCAACAGGGGTTAAACATTCCAGGATCCAGACTAGCATCAAATGAACGTTTAAAGCACCAGCAGCAGCAAGTAGTCTAAGCTGAAAGAACAGATGGAAGAGAGCAGAACTGTCTGACAACTATCCCTATTCTAGTGGATCAATCACAATTTTGGGGGACTGTTCGAAATGGTGAGGACATTGTCCTGATTGCAAGGACATTTGGGGGGTATGTCCTGGTTCATGCGGTTCTGTTCATTAAGTTGGAGCCATATGCACCTAACAGTGGCTATTTAACAGAGAATGCTACCTGTTTAGTTTGAATATCGATAGGAAATAATATGTAGCCCCGTTCTCCACACAACTATTATTACTGGACTGGTCATAGACCTGGGCCCAGATATGCCAGAACACACCCACCTATTACCATCTACTGACAGTTTGTTATTAACAGGAGTAGTAAGGTTCATTTCTGAAAGTGCAAAGTTGTGGGCCTGCAGTGCAAATGATGGTTTGTTTTTCATGTAGCCTTTTTAATCTAATGCGCTTGACACGCATTAGGTATGCATCTGAAAATGACAGCACCTGCAGGGGTGCAGCATTTAGCATTTTGTGATGGGAAGAAGCTGAGTGGATCGAGCCATTAAAAAGTAAATGTGGGCTGAGCACACTTGAGTGTCTCATGTTTCATCTGCATCCAAAAAAAAGTGTTTTTTTTATGCCGGATGGAATATTAAAAGTACACCCAATAAAAGAATTCTAAGGGGCATATTCAATTGTTGCTCCGGCCGCCGGGAAAACAAGCGCTCTAAAACTATTACCATTAATACGGTAATTATTCGCTGAATTTCATCTCGCGGAGCTGCGAGATGAAATTCAGCGAGTAAACTACCGTATTAACGGTTTTTACGCGCAATATTACCGTATAAACGGTAATAGTTTTAACGCGCTCGTTTTTCCGGCGGCCGGAGGAACAATTGAATACGCCCCTAAGGCTGGTGGATTAGCCTTATTTTGTTATTATTTATATTTTTATTATAATAAATATTGCAATTCTTCTGATAAAAAGAATACTCCATTTCCCAGTCATTGCAAATAATAATAATAATAATAATAATAAAATAAAAAATAAAAAAATAAATTTGCTTGATCTATAAGAGGTTTTTATATGTTTTTCCAGACACCCAACTATATATAACTTTCTATGAAGAATGTTTTCAATTGTATAATGAACATGTACATTTTGAAAATCTTGTCACATCTTGTAGAGTAGCTGTTGAAACCTGTTTCTTGCAGTAATAGTTGTGGTGTTTCCCTAGAGAATTCATCACTTCATCACTTGTGTACTTTTACACATATATATATATATATATATATATATATATATATATATATAAATGCCTAGTAGCGAGTGTGGGGGAAAAAAACCAAGCTGCAGCGCCACCTGCTGGGCAGAGTTATACACTGACCTATATATTTCTTGAAGGAGAAGTGACATTTGGGAGTGGTTAGTGGTTGCCGGGGGTGACAGTGGGGAGTTTTTAACACCTTAAGTAGCTTGATGAAGGATGTGGCGATGAAGATGAAGGATGAGGTGATGGAGAAAAATGATGAGGTGGTGACATGTGGACAAAACCACGTTAAAAAAGGGTGCTTGCATCGGGAAGTAACGCTCTTCCCCTGTGGAGGCCTGGGCTAGGCCCAAATGCATGACAAGAACCTTTTTAACACCTTAAGTAGCTTGATTTGACTAGAATGCATGAGTATCATGCACGGGTTAACTTGTATATATATATATATATATGGCCTGATTCATTAAGTAAAGTAAAGAAAAAAAAATGAATAACTTTTCACCTGGGCAAAACCATGCTGCATTGGAGGGGGTGATAAATTTAAAATGTGGGGGACGGATTTATAATTGAGGCAGGGCATGTCCTACATCAATTTCAAATGTCAGTATAAAAATAAGGCTATCAAGTATTTGTGTCCTACATGAAGAAACAGCCAGTATTAACTTATGTGCAAAATAATAAATTAATTTGCACCACTTGCATTGTAACATGGTTTTGTCCAGGAGAAAACTTGCTCATTTTTTTGCCTTACTTTCCTTACTGAATCAGGCCCTTAATGTTATTCATTTACGTGTACCATAAACAAAGTCATACTGTTAAATTAAATGTTTTTTTCTATGGGTGATCATATATTATTGTAAAATGCAGCAACTGTGAGGAAATAGCAGATCTAATGAGTCAAGAGGGTAGAGTATGTATCAATAGAAACACTTACTGATGAACAACATTACTAGAATGTTAAGAGAGTGTCAACAGTATGCAATAACAATACATGTGAGATAAACAGAGAGTGTGCCCACACTCTGACAGTCAGTAAAAGGAAATACAAATTATAGGATCATGAAAAGGTCACTATATGCAAAGTGGCATAAATAGTATGATAATCAAAGTAATATTAATCGAAAATAGAATGGATATAAAAGTGCTGCTTATGTAAGAGTTGAAAAAAATATTTCTACCCTCATTAGAACAGAGAGTTCTACTTTTGGATACAATTCCCCTGTCTATTTTGTTTATTGAAAAAATGCATGCCAATACGGCCGCAAAACTAGTGTACTTCTTTATGTTACATAGCCTATGGATTTAAATAATATGTGCATAGCATACCTTTTACTTTAGTACTAAAGCTCTATACAAATCTGAAAAAGAGCCATTACTAAATAGCTGGTATTCTTATTTTTTTTAATGCAAATATATAACACTTCTATTTCATTTTTAATGCAAATACTGCACATTTTGTCCTGGACAAGAATCACATATTGCACTCACATTGGGCTTCACTTGGAGTTTGGAGCAAATACATGTTGTGGTGCAGAATTCATTTTCTGCATGAAGGAAATACTGCCTGAGTAGCACACACATTCTGGGCAGCTTTACTTTACTGAAATTTAGAGCTAAGCTAGGATGCACCCAGCTCAACAAATCTAAATCTGTCTGCACATGTTAAATTCACTGCTTCCTGCAGCGCACAATGGTTTTACCAATTCACAAAACGGCACCTTCTAGCTGGATTTAATCCTAACTCTAAATAAGGTTCATAATCTGTCTGTTTGTGCATATGTACCCAATAAATGGGTTCTGTCTCTTCATGACCTGAGCAGTTTGAAAATGTACAGAAAACAGATCAGGATCACAGTACATAGAAGGAAGAAAGGTGCATCATAGGTAGAGATGTTCACTGACCCCCATGTTTTGGTTTTGGTTTTGGATCTGGATTAACTTCGTGTTTTGGTTTTGGCAAAACCGCCCTCGTTTGTTTTGGTTTTAGTTTTGGATCCCAATTTTTCTAAAATCCCTATTTTTTTTCTCTAAAATTACCTAATTTGGCTGTTTATTTGTTCCTACATTATTATTAAACTCAATAAGATTAATTTCCAGTGATTTGCAGTCAATTTTTGTCAAGTGACAAGAACACTGCTACCCCTCCTGTTTCTGTATGAGCAATGGCACTGGAGACTGGAGAGTGACAAGAACACTGCTACCCATGTTTCTGTGGGAGCAGTGGCGCTGGATCTTCTGGGAAGGGAGGTATTCATGGAGTCCAAAACCTGCGAGATCCGACAACGCAACAATGACGTTTTGCCTCGATTCAGATCCGAGGATGCGCGAAAGTACCGAGCCGACTCGCGAGCCTAGTCGGATCCCCTAAGTTCGGGTGGGCTCGGATTTCAGAAAACCGAGCCCAAGCATCTCTAATAGTAGGTAATTTGAAGTGCAATTATTTCCTCAGATAACCTGTAGTAAAATGATGGCACCGTTTTTGAGTGTCACATAATATTGGGCTATATTGAAAACCTTTTGATATGGTTAGAATGAGTGCTCGAAGTGGAGCATCATGTGATGGAATGCTATACCGGCACGTCTTCTCTCCACTGTCTTTTAAGATGCTTATGCGCTCTGCAAGCAGGAACTCTACTTGCAGATTAAGTGAGCATTACGACACTGCTCCTATAGCAACGGGTAAATACTGATGGGTTCTTAAGGTGGGGGTGGGGATTGGTGGGCCATCGGAAATATAGGGACAGTCTCCACTATGAGTTAGTGGGCCTGGAACTTGATCGGAGTCACAGTGCTGCTTACTGTGTGCATTCACACTGAGTGTATTGCTGGAGGAGCCACCCTACAGCTACAGGATTAATGTGACACATTTCCTCTAAATTTATTGATTATATTCTACATAGCTATGTAGATGGACGTATGTTTCTGCCAATTCCGCATAGCTTAAATCTCTGCAGCACCAATCAAAATCAGGAATGTTTTTCACTCATTGCAACTGTTTAGATATCTAACTCAGCAAAACAGCTCTTATGTTTGTGAATTTGGCACACTGTTTAGCTCATCATGGTACCTATAACACAGCACTTAAGAATGCTCACACAGGGGAGAGCTGCTTGAGAAGGATAATGGGGGTTACATGTGATGAAGATAGGGGCACATGGGGATGTGGACAGACATAGGAAATGGATAAGGGAAAGAAGGGAAGACATAAAGAAGAGATGATGAAACACAGGACATTAGAGAGATGTAGAAACTCGGGAGACATAGGGAAAGGTAAAGTAATGGGGATAAGGTGGAGGTGCACAATAGCTGGTGGGCATAGGGTGGATAACCTTGCATCATTTTACATGCTGTATATTATGCTACATAGTGTAAAAAAGTATCTAAAATTAATTTTGCACTATTAAAATTCACAAAGCTTCTGTGAGCCACCTAGACCCCCAGCCATTCAATTCAAAATTCCATAACAGCAATTATAAATTCCCACTTCGACCACTGCATATATATATATATATATATATATATATATATATATATGTATATATATATATATATATATATATATACATATATACACATATACATATATATATATATACATATACATATATATATATATATACATACATACATATACATATATATATATACATATACATATAACAAGGAAGGTGACTGGTCCCCTTCCCCGAGACCAGCCAACTTCATGCAAGTGGCCGCGGATCTGCGGTCCTCCCCCAAATGTGCAGCCTATCACAGGAGAATTAGATATCACATGGGACGTGCACCATGTGACAGGTGCCATCCCATGTGAGTAGAGAAGCTGCTGAAAGGTAAGTGTTTGCGCAGCAGTGGGGTGCCTGTTTGTATGTGAGAGCAGCGGTGGGGGACCTGTTGTTTGTGAGAGCAGCGGTGGGGGGCCTGTTGTGTGTGTGTGTGTGTGTGTGAGAGCAGCGGTGGGGGGCTTGTTGTGTGTGTGTGTGAGAGCAACGGTGGGGGGGGCCTGTTGTGTGTGAGAGCAGCAGTGGGGGGCCTGTTTGTATGTGAGAGCAGCGGTGGGGGCCTTTTGGTTGTGTGTGAGAGGTGGGTGAGGGGCCTGTTTGTATGTGAGACCAGCGGTGGGGGGCCAGTTGTGTGTGTGAGAGCAGCAGTGGGGGGCCTGTTGTGTGTGTGTGAGAGCAGCGGTGGCGAGCTTGTTGTGTGCATGTATGTGTGTGAGAGCAGCGGTGGGGGGCCTGTTGTGTGTGTGAGAGCAGCGGTGGGGGGTCTGTTGTGTGTGTGTGTGAGAGCAGCGGTGAGAGGCCTGGTGTGTGTGTGTGAGAGCAGCGGTGGGGGGGCCTGTTGTGTGTGTGTATGTGTGTGAGAGCACCGGTGGGGGGCCTGGTGTGTGTGTGAGAGCAGTGGTGGGGGGGCCTGTTGTGTGGGTGTGTGTGAGAGCAGCAGTGGGGGGCCTGTTGTGTTCATGTTTGTGTGTGAGAGCAGCGGTGGGGGGCCTGTTGTGTGTGTGTGTGTATGTGAGAGAGCGGTCGGGGGCCTGGTGTGTATGTGTGTGTGTGTGTGTGAGAGCAGCGGTGGGGGGCCTGTTGTGTGTGTGTGTGTGTGTGTGTGAGAGAGAGCGGTGGGGGGCCTGGTGTGTGTGTGTGTGTGTGTGTGAGAGCAACAGTGGGGGGGCCTGTTGTGTGTGTGTGTGTGTGTGTGAGAGCAGCAGTGGGGGGCCTGTTGTGTGTTTGTGTGTGTGTGTGTGTGTGTGTGTGTGCAAGCAGAGGAGGGTGCTGTTGGCTATGTGTGTGTGCGAGCAGCGGAGGGTGCTGTTGGCTATGTGTGTGTGTGTGAGCAGTGAGAGTGCTGTTGGCTATGTGTGTGTGAGCAGTGAGAGTGCTGTTGGCTATGTGTGTGTGAGCAGTGAGAGTGCTGCTGTCTATGTGTGTGTGAGCAGTGAGGGTGCTGTTGGCTATGTGTGTGCGCGAGCAGCGGAGGGTGCTGTTGGCTATGTGTGTGTGAGCAGTGAGAGTGCTGCTGTCTATGTGTGTGTGAGCAGTGAGGGTGCTGTTGGCTATGTGTGTGTGTTTGAGCAGAGGGGGGTGCTGTTGGCTATGTGTGTGTGTGTGTGTGTGTGTGTGTGTGTGTGTGTGTGTGTAAGTGTGTGATGGCAAAGGGGCTTGTGGCAATGTAATATGGGTGTGAGGTAGGTGTTGGCTAATTAAAGGGTGCGATTTTGTTTGTGGGGTGATGGTGGAGAAATTTAATACCGGGGCCTATTACTTTAAGATGGGGTCGTTTGGGGGCTATTAATTGAATGTGGGGATGAGTTTGGGAAGAATGAGGTCTATTTATTAAATGTGATTATGAATTATTTAATGGCAGTGATGGTTGTGGGAAGTAGGTAGATTTATTAAACGCAAATGCTATTTATTGCTGGGGCCGTGGGCGTTCTCTATTTTAATTTGGGTGGGAGGTAGGCTATTAATTTAATGGTGGACTGTGGGTTGGTGCTAATTATTTAATGGTGGGTGCTAGTAATTTATTTGTGGGGCCTAACTAAGGTGAGGTGACGGGACCTTTAATGGTGGGGTGGTTTGGGGCTATTAATTGAATGTGGGACTATTTATTAAATGTGAATATGAATTATTTAATGCCGGCATGGTCGTGAGAAATGGCTATATTTATTAAACGTAAATGCTATTAATTTTTTTGCTGGGGCTGTTTGGAGGGAGAGGAATAGGTTTATTTATTAAATGTGTATACTAGTATTTTAATGTTGGGGCTAGAGGGAAGCCAATTTATTAAATGTTGGTGCTATTGATTAACACTGGAGCTCATTGGAGTTTTCTAGATTTCATGTACTCATTTTTTTCCAAATAAGGCTCCCAGCATTCCAGGATCCAGACAAGTGGCAACTGATCAAGAGATACCAGCAACCACAGGTAGGGAAAGCAACAGGTAGGAGAGCAGGACAGTCTGTCAACTCTATTTTTCTATATTGGCAGTTCCTCTGCACCATTTTATTAAATAAACATGAATATGTATATTGTGATGACATTTTCTGTTACTGGATTGCTACTGCTACATTTAGTTGCTCATTTTGTCCTACTTTCTATGTATTAATGTACCCATCACTTGTACACAGAGGAGGCAGCCATTATGGGTGAACCAATAAGCATACGTCCCAGTTTCAGCGGGACAGTCCTGATTTAGAGCTCTGTCCCATGAGAGGGGAAAGGGTGGTATGTAATGGGCAGTCTAGCACTTTACAGCCCTCTGGTAGCATAGTCAAATTTGTCCTAACCCCGCCTACAGTTGATTTGGTCCCGCCCACATGAGGCCACTTCCAGATTTTTTTCCAGAGTCACTTTATGTTCCCAATCTGCCCCTGCTAGGAATACTTGTTTACAGAAATTGTTGAAATACTAGTTTACTGGGTAGCAGTACACAGTGTCAGTCAGCAGCTAAGAAAGCAAAACAAATCCTGGCATGCATGTGATTCATACATTACCATTGTATAAGTTATACCACATCTTGAATATGAAGTACAGTTTTAGGCACCTCAATTTTACAATGACATATGAGAACTTGGGAGTGTTTAGAGGTGGACAACGTCACTAAGCAAGGTAATGAACATAGTTTATCTTTTGCATTGTGAAAAAAAGCACCTTGGTAGTGATAATTAATATTTATATTTATAAATACTTCCTAGATCTACACAAATGTTTGTATAATGAACTCTCCATTGTGAATGCAAAAAATAAATGTTCACAGTCAGCCTAGGAAGGGTTTTTACCGTAAGGGTATAATTCCTTGATGTTGTGATTGCAAAATCACATAATTTAAAAATGGATTATTACTTATTATAAATGGTATTTGTTGTTATATGTAGCAGATGACATTATGATGATGGTTGATCCAGGGAATTCTGGTGGTCAGGAAGGATTTTTTTTCCCTCAGGGGGGCTAAATTGGCAACGGTCACAATTGGTTTTTTTGCTTTACTTTCCTCTGTATCAGAACACTTAGAATTTAAGAAAGGTTGAATTTAATGGGCTTGAATCTTTTTTCAACCTTACTAGCTATGTAACTATGCAACATACTCCGATCAGCCACAACATTAAAACCACTGACAAGTGAAGTGAATAAGATTAATTATTTTATTACAATGGCACCTGTCAAGTGGTGGGATATATTATGCAACAAGTATACATTCAGTCAGAAGCAGGAACTGGGCAAGCGTAAGGAACTGAGCGACTTTAACAAGGGATAAATTGTCATAGGTAGATGACTAGGTCAGAGCATCTCTAAAATGGCAAGTCTTGTGGAGTGTTCCTGGTATGCATTGGATAGTACATACCAAACGAAGTCCAAGGAAGGACAGGCTCATGGGCTCCCAAGGCTCATTGTGAATGTGGGAAGCGAAGGCTATCCTGTCTGGTCCAATCCCACAGAAGAGCTGTAGCACAAATTGCTGAAAAAGTTGATGCTGGCTATGATAGAAAGGTATCAGAACACACAGGGCATTGCAGCTTGCTGCATATGGGACTGCATAGTTGCAGACTGGTCAGGGTGCGCATGCTGAACCCTGTCCACCACCATTAGTGCCTGCAATGGGCACGCGAGTGACAGAAATAGACAATGGAGCAATGTAAGAAGGTAGTCTGATCTGATGAATCATGTCTTCTTTTGCATCATGTGAATGGACGGGTGTGTATGCGTCGTTTACCTGGGAAAGAGATGGCACCAGGAAGCACTATAGGAAGAAGGCAGGCCAGCGAAGGCAGTGTGATGCTCTGGCCAATGTTCTGCTGGTAATCCTTGGGACTTGGTATTCATGTGGATGTTATTTTGACACATACCACCTATCTAACCATTGTTGCAGATGAAGTATACCCCTTCATGGCAATGGTATTCCCTGATGGCGGTAGCCTTTTTCAGCAGGAGAAATGCTCCCTGCCACACTGCAAAAATTGTTTAGGTATAGTTTCAGGAACATGACTAAAAGTTCAAGGTGTTGAGTTGACTTCCAAATCCCCCAAATCTCAAACCGTTTGAGCATCTGTGGGATGTGCTGGAAAAACAAGTCTGAGTCAGGGAAGCACCACCTCGCAACATACATGACTTAAACGATCTGCTACTAACGTTGGTGCCAGATACCACAGGACACCTTCAGAGGTCTTGTGGAGTCCATACCTCTAAAGGTCAGAGCTGTTTTTGTGGCACAAGGGGAACCTACACAATATGAAGCAAGTGGTTTTAATGTTGTGACTGATCGTGTCCGTAGCTTTTAAAATACTACCTGTCTGTAAAGAAAATAAAAAGGACTTGTGACCACCAGGTCACCACGCTGCCATCTGGTGTAGAGAGTCAAGAGACAAAACTGCTATAATGCAGGAAGTTTTCAGAGGGTGAAGGAGTTTTTTTTTTTTCAAATTTTCAGGGACATGACCTGAGCAATGGTAGCCAGATATTATTAATATTAGGACATCTGTGATCCACAATTGGGAAGGAGATTGATGTAGAACTGTCTGTGTTCAAATCAAAAGCAGAGGCTGGAGAACTGTGAGAACATGCCTTTACTGTGTAGCATATACTGAGAACTCAAGATGGCGCCGGGTGTTTCCTGTCAGCTAGAACTTCCTAAATGGCAAGTGGATGGCAGTGATGTCACTTCCACCAACCACACTTAGCATACATCTACATCCTCCATTTTTTAGAACAAAGTAACAATCAACAGGAGTATGGGTGCAAGACAAGTGTGACAGGTATTGGATGTCAGAACAATGTGCAAGTGAAAATACACATGAACTGATAATACCGAAAGTTACATAACAAAGTCCTGGAATTTAGTATTAGGCCTGGAGATTCTACCAGACCTTGTGATGAAGAAAGGAGGTAGTGATGTGTCCTGTGTTGAACAGGGCTCACTATTGGTCAGGGGTATAGGACTGTCCTGCACTGCAATAGATGCGTCTTCAGAGGACCCATTGTCCACATTGATAGATGTTCTGACACCCTCAGGCGGTATTCCGTGGGGTGGGGGTGCTGGCTCACACACCCCTAAGAGGTGATGCCTGTTGCGCTCATGCAAAGCACCGTCAGATTGCACCACCTAACTGTTGGGCCAGTTGGAGGATCCTAGCACAGTCCCCACTATGTCAAACCCGACTGGGTTCTGGATGCCGACATCTACCCCTGGGACAACGTTCTCAGTAGATGAGAGGTTTTGTCGTGATTGGCTTTGAGCCGTAACCTGGACTACTCCAGAGCACTCTGCACATTGGTCTCAATGATTGGTGTAAGCTTGGCTTTGGTAGTAGGAATGATGTGTGTATGGAAGAAGGCGTTGAGGAGGAGAAGGGAGCTCATCCCTTGGGGTATTTCTCAAATTAAGGAGCGCCATGAATACGTCTGAACCATGTCTGCAGCATTGGTCTAACAGGTGCATTGCAGAACTTACTGCCCTTTCTGCTAGTCCATTAGATTGTGGATATCATGGACTGCTAGTGACATGTGAGATGTCCCATTCATTGGTGAAGGACTCTAACTCACCACTCATGAATTGCATTGTCAGTGAGTTGCTTGCTTGGTATGCCATGGGTAGAGAAGTATCTTTTCATTTTGTTAATGATGCTGGCTCACGTGAATTTAGGAAGATAGTCTATCACGAACCAACTGGAATATGAGTTCACTAACACAAGGTGCTCTTTTCCCCTCCACACAAAAAGATCTGCAGCAACAATAGACAAAGGGAGGTCAGGTACATGGAGAGTGAGCGGCTCTTTGGCATGATGAGGCCGTAGAGCATTGCAGGGGGCACAAGCAGAGCCTACCCGCTCAATGTCAGCAGCCATAGAGAGCCAATACAATGCATCCTTAGCCCATCGTAGAGTGGCCTCCCACCTGGGGTGCCCCTGATGGGCCTGCTGGGCATAAAATACTTGGAGAGCATATGGGATTACAAACCGCTGACCACAAAAATGGATGCCCTCTGAGATAGTTAACTTGTCCCGGAAAGCAAAGAATAACTTGAAGTCATAAGGCAATTCTCTGAAGGAAGACAGCAGACCATGCAGGACAACATGCAATAACTGTTGGCAAACGTCATCCCTAAGTGTAACATCATGCAGCTCTTCCATGCGCCGGGAGGAGAGGATATCAAACGGCATAACATCCGTGTCATCATCAGCATCAGAAACACCTGCGTCTGGAAGGTAAGCACATGATAATGCATCAGCTATGTGGAGGTAGTTCCTACGCTTGTACACCACATCGAGATGGTACCTTTAGAGCTTGAGCATGAACCCTTAAATATGTGCCAAAGCAGTGTGAATAGGTTTGCAGAGAATAGTGATCAATGGTTGATGATCTGTTTCAACCACCACTGGATGTCCATAGATGAACTTATGGAACTTTTGACAGGCAACGACAAGGGCAAGCAGTTCCTTTTCAATCTAAGCATATCGTGACTCAGTGTCTGTAAGGACCCTGGATGCAAAACTGATCGGTTTGTTGCACTGCAAACAGACAGTACCAAGATTATGCTGTGAAGCATCAGCAGAGATGACCACAGAAACATGTACATCAAAGAACTGGAGCACTGGGCATCAGCATAACAGTCCAACCAACACCATTCAATGTCATTGTGTAAAAGCTGGCGGAGCGGAGCTGTAATGTCACTGTAGTGAGGCAGAAATTTTGAAAGGTAATTTGTCATAGCTAGAAATCGCTGCAAACTCAGCTTGTCTGTGGGGTTGGGCATTTGCTGGATGGCCTGTGTCTTGACTGGATCCGGCTTGACACCCTCTGAGGTTAGGAGGTTGCCAACATATGGGACCTCAGTAACTTTGAAACGACACTTGTCAGGGTTTAACCGCATGTTTATTTCACGAATCCTGTGGAGGACTTTGCAGAGACGCATGTCATGTTCCTCAATGGTGCGACCCCACACAAGGATATCATCAATGATGATTTCACAAGGATATCCCTCAAAGACATTTTCCATGCTGCGTCGGAACACTCCTGTGCCAGTACAGATGCCAAAGGGCATTCAGAGGAATGCATGTCTGCCCAGAGGTGTCATAAATATAGTGAGTAAGGATGACTCCTTGTCCAATGTGATCTGCCAGAACCCGCACTTGGCATCCAGAGTGGTGAATAGCTTTGCATTTGGCATGCCTGAGAGGGTGATGTGGTCTCATCAGAGCTTTATTCAGATGCAAAGGGTCAATGCAGATGCATACTGAACCATCCTTTATAATTGCAGCAACCATGGCCGACACCCACAGGGTGGCTTCTACCACTGGAGTAATGACACCTAATGCTGTCATACAAATTATGTCCACTATCAACTTATCTTTTATGGCCCAGGGCACCCTTCTGGGAGCACACACTGTAGGAGGAACAGTCTCATAAAGACGCATGTGATATGTGACAGGGAGTTTTCCAATGGTCTCGCAATCGAACAGATCAGCAAAGTCTCTTAATTCTGGAATATCCTGTTGCAGCACGTGCACGTCAGCACTTAACATTAATAACCCTAGTTTTATACTGTCCGGCAGATCTAGCAAAGGTTTGACATTACTATCTACAATATGAAACTGCTGCAGGACACCTGTGGACCGAAACGTGGCCATACCCACAGTCTTGATTATCTGGCCACCGTAAGCAATTAGATCCACTGTGTGAGAACAGTCAATAGGTGTCTTGGGGTTTGTGCGCTGGAGGAGTTTATGTGACATGACATTCCATTTGGCGCCAGTGTCAATTTTAATTTTGATGGTGTTATTTGTCTCCTTATCAACTATGGTAGTAAATATTTCACCCTTTTCAGCACTGAGGTCAACAGTCTCACAGTGAAGAGTGGTATCAGGATTGTTTTCTGGCGGTGTATCTACTGTATGGACTCCGTGCAGCGGGCTGCTTGATTGTGCATAATAGTGTTGACCTGCACCAGCGAGCAAAGTAATTTTGTTTACCACAGGCATTGCAGCACTTATTGAAAGCAGGACATTTGTGATGTTCTTAGAAATGGCGACCGCTGCAATTCACACAGCGTGTCTGTCACTACTCGTGTTGCCAGAGGTCACATATACCACACTCTTTTTTCAATTTGATTGCACTTTTGTGGGACTGCTCATGTAACATGCATATGTGTATAGCAGTGTAAAGTGTCAGTGTCTTCTCCCACAAGAGATGTATACGAATTACATCATCATAAGTCCCACACACAATTCTGTCCCTGATAAGTTCATTTGATAGGTCACCATATTCACATTTATTTGCTAATAGTTTCAATCTGGCAGCATATGAGTGGATGTTATCAGAGGGGCTCTGCACAGCAGTATTAAATGCATGACTGTCCATTATGACATTTTTCACTGGTAAGCATATCTCATCAAATTTTTTTATTAGTGTCTGGATCCTCCTGATCCTCCCCCTCTGAATAGACAAAAGTGTCAGCTTCATCTACAGCTTCAGCATCAACTAAATTGAGCGGCTTGTATGCTTGTACCTTTTTTGATTTATCTGAGAGTCCAGCAAAGCAGTTTACACGCCATTCTTTTCTGAATTTGAGCCATGCGTCCGCGATGGCGTTGACAAAAACAAGTGGATCTATGCTTCAGAGACCTTGTGCCATCACAGCCAACCTTCTGACACCATGTAGAACTGTCTGAGTGCAAATCAAAAGCAGAGGCTGGAGAACTGTGAGAACAAGTCTTTACTGTGTGGTATATATTGAAAACTGTAGACGGCTGCCAAGTATTTTGCCAAGTATTTCCTGTCAGCCAGAACTTCATTTGTTATGAAATCAGGCAAAAAAAGAATAGACTACGTTACTGATTTATATTGTATAGAATGGAAATGTGTGACATAAGAATACTCAATGGGCCATAGGCTAGATCAGTACTGATGATGAGATTGTGAGCTGAATCTGAGGGCTGTGTGTGCTTTGGTAGTACTACATATGAGAGTAAGTGAGGAGTGAAAAGAAGTATGTTAGAGGAAAATGCACACATTGAAATATAGCCAATAATGGGTGTGAGGCATGAATAAATATACAGCAATGATATTGCTTTGTAAGGATGTTGCAAATTGTATTTCATGTTGGAAAAGTCCTTTTCCTAGAGCTGCAAAGTTCTGTGACACCAGCAGAAGCAGATAGTGAAAGCTGGATGCATGGGTAGGTTAGAGGAGGACAGTATGCAAACTGTCCAGATTCTGATGGGACTATCTCCTACTTCACACGGCTCTGCTTGTGAAGGGGGAGCTGTCTGCACCTGACAGTTGTGCATGCAGAATTGCCCATGTGTTTGAAGTGGATGGAACGGATTTGGAGGGCAGCCAATCACTGTCTAAAATGATAAACATGCCCTTTGCATGTTGGTTATACCCACTCTGGCAGCATGAAAAACCCCTCTATAAATCCTATGTTTGTCAATATAGTGTACTGCTGCTTATTACAATGAATGTGTATGTCACTGGCATTTTAATTCTGGTTAGTGGCATATTATCATTGATGGACATATTACTAGGGCATTAAATCGACTGCTGTTTCTTACCGATCCAGGCAGCAGAAGGACTAGAATCACCTCTTATCATAGGCGTATTGTGGCTATAATATATGTTTGTTATTGTGATTACATAATAAAAGACTATTGCAGCTGAATAATGCACGGCCTATTATGAATGTATAATATGGGTAATATTCTACCAATATAGAATGAGGTCTATTCATATTACATCATGTCTAGTTGAGTGAAGTCAATTGTGAAAAAATGTAAGGTGCAAGTCTTTTTTTTTTTTTATTATATATGAGGTCTGGTATTCTTGTGGTGTGAGCAAAAAAGACACAGCTTTCTATAGTAAGGGTGGGAGCCTGAAGGCAATGTCTACACTGTGGCCAGGCCTGGGTTAAATTTTTTTACCTACCTATTCTGTTTTTGCTGCTTTCCCCTACCCTCAAGTACTACTTTTACCTCTGGGTTTAATGGCCCCAAACGCCAACATGTAAAATATGAAGGAGCAGTCTGAAATTATGCCACATAGCCTTTTTAACAAATACAGGCCTAATTGAGCCCTTAACTGTCTTGGTCTAATACTGGGGAGAGAGGACCTTTTTGTCAACTATAACCACAGTAACAGTTTATTATACGCCTATTTGTTATCAGTATGAGGAAATTTTTATGGGTGCTCTTAAACATAGCATTTATTTGCACTAATTGTACAGGACACATTTATTATAGTGTATTACTACTGACAGCTGTAACCAGAAGTGACCCTACAGTAAGGGTGACTGAGGCACTGTCATCTCAGGAAACATGTACATTTCTTTGCTTGAACTAGTGGTTTAATATTAATTAAGGAGCAATATATGTTTCTTCTTTTGTGCTTCGCTAATTACAATTATTTATGTTGTGGTTCCTATCTCTGCCTTAGGCAGTATAATTACAAGTTGTAATTACAATGATGTACCTCCAAGTTAAACTACCATATGGAAATGAATGTGCATCACAAATTGCTAATGAGGATACTATTAACAATGAACAGACAATACTTTATTACATCAAGGAGCTTCTGAGTTACACTTACCCCTTCAACTTGGAATGTCCATTCTTTCTCTTCAAAATGATCAGAGTGTGGGTCCTGGAACAAAGACACAAATAAACAAAATTGTACTTTTAATACCTGTTACTTTCTCATTTCAGAATTACTTTAAATTAGAGATGCTCACTGACCCCCATGTTTTGGTTTTGGTTTTGGATCTGGAATACCTTCAGGTTTTGGTTTTGCCAAAACTGCCCTTGCGTGTTTTGGCTTTGGTTTTGTTTTGCTATTTTTTTTACAAAATTCCATTTTTGGGTTAAAATCACATAATTTAGGTATTATTTTGTACCTACATTATTATTAGCCTCACTAACACTAATTTCCAGTCATTTCCATTCAACATCCAGCCAGCATGTTAAGCGACGGGGCAACGACACAAACACACTGCAGTTTGTATTACATCTAGAAAACATTGCCACACACCAGTATCACAAACTCACAATAGAAAAGAAATACAAGATGGAATTCTGCTTGTGGCCTCCCACCCACCCATATTTTGGATCTTTCAAAGGACATGCACACTTTAACAAACCATGCACTGCCACTTTTGTGGCTGAAGTGCTTGGTTTGTTTGGGCCCCCACTAAACCAGCTATCAAAGGCAGGTTAGACCAACAGTGCTGTCAAATGAATTCTACACTGTCAAGATTTTGTCGTCATCATCTTCAGCATCATCCTCACCATCATCAGTGTGTACATCATCATCACAGACTATTAATTCATCTCCGCTGGAATCCGTCATTACAGAAGTATCAGTACTTAGGATGTTTTTGCCGGTAAAGACATTCCTCATGGAAGATGTTGTTCATTTTTATAAACATCATCTTTTCCACATTAGAAAGGGACTGTCTGACATGTCAATTTAAATGAACTCTTGAAAATAATCCTCCACCATCCTTTGCAAGTTAATAGTGGGATCGGATGGAGTTATGGCCGAGGTCACACTCTTTTGCTAAATTCTTTCAAACCAGATCAAATGTCAAACTGTTGTGGTCTGCCACCTGCGTCATCCCTGATTTTCTTTGGAAAGCGCAATTTCTTACGAGCAGCAGCTGCCTGAGTAACTGAAGGAGGAGATGCCATCAAGCTACGGACCACTTGAGCGGTCAACTTGCTGACCAGAAGCTCCTTGTATCTCTTCAGATCTCGGTCAGTTGGAAGCAAGAATCTACGTAGGTCTTAAACCTAGGATCAAGCACAGTCGCCAAAACATAGAGATCCGACTTCAAGATTTTATTAACTCTTGGATCATGGCGAAGCGAATAAAGTACTTGATCTACAAGTCGACATACTTAGCGGAATTGCTTTGTTTTATCTCCTCCTTCAGTTTCTCAAGCTGCTTTTCTAAAAGTCTAATTAAGAGAATCACTTGACTCAAGCTAGCAGTGTCTGAACTCACTTCACACGTCACAACTTCAAATGGTTTCAGCACCTTGCACAACACAGAAAGGATTCTCCACTGTGCAAGACTGCAATACATTCCCCCTTCTTTCCCAATGTCATGGCTTGTGCAAAACGCTTGGATGGCTTTGCGCTGTTCCTCCATCCTCTGAAGCATGTACAGGGTGGAGTTCCACCTTGTTTACACCTCTTGCTTAAGTTGGTGGCAGGGCAATTAAATTGTTCTTGTAGCTGCTGCAATCTCTTGCAGAATGCCGGAAATGTCCCAAAATTTTACGGGCCACCGAAAGCATCTCCTGCACAAGTTTATTGTGTGAGCAAAATAGGGAATGTGATAGAATTCACCCAGCTGTAATGCTTGCACAATATTGGTGCAGTTATCAGAAATGACATATCCTGGGGAGAGTCCAAGTGGCATAAGCCATGTATCAATGACATCCCTTAGTTTTCTTAAAAAATTATCAGTTGTATGCCTGTTAGTGAAGCCGGTGATACAAAGAGTGGCCTGCCTGTGAAAACTGTTATGTAGTCGTGTACATGCTGCTGCTGTTCCTTCTTGTGAAGGCGAATCACCAACCCAGTGGCCTGTCACAGTCATATCATCTTTGGTTTGGCCACTTCCACTTGTCCACATATCTGTGGTTAAGTGTACAGTGAGTAGAATGGCATTTTGTAGCGCAATTAGTACATTTTTATGAACGTTCTGGTACAGATGAGGAATAGCTTTTCTCGAAAAATGGTGTTGCGATGAAATTTGGTAACGAGGACACAAGACCTCAATTAACTGCGTTAATAGTGGATATTGGATGCAGATCTAACACTAGCATTGTCGCCATGGCGTCTGTGATCAGCTTTGCGACTGGGTGACTGCTGTCATACTTGCTTCCGCTAGTAAAAGATTGTTTCACAGTTAATTGTTGTAAAGTACTAGTGTTCTTCTTCTTGGGCTGCTTATGGGAGGAAGATTTACCCCCAGCAGCAGGACCAGCAGCGGGACCTAACGGTCACAAAATCTTCACAGGAATCCTGGTTAGGGGAGGAGTCATGTAGCCTATGCGGCTTAGATGCAGGACTAACTCCGATCGCTAATGAGGATAGTGATGAGGATGATGTTGTCGGTGTCGATTGCAGGGGCCGTGATCTAGATGAGAGCCAGGAGCTAGCTGATGCTTGTTGTTATTTCGTGGGAATAGGTTTCGGATTTTCCCAAAAGCTTCCCATGAACTCTCTTCAAATGGCGTAACATGGATGAGGTTCCTAAATGGTTTATGTCCCTACCTCGACTGACTGTGGATTTACAAACTCTACATATAGCTACACAGCTGTCTTCAGGATTTGGGTAAAAATAATTCTAGACATAAGAGGTGGATTTTTTTGTCTTCTGCCCAGGCATAACAATGGGCTTCTTGCTATCACTGTCAAAAACTGCTTCCACTTACACAAACAACATCATCGTCATCAACATCGTCATTAGCGCTGTCATCAGCTATAGAAATATATCCCTCATCCTTTTTCAATTCCAAAATAGCATCCTCAATTTGGGTATCACCGGCAACACTTGGTCTGCTCATGCACACATCAGATCGTATGCTGACAAGGGGCTACTTTGTGAGTACTGTATCAAAAAGGTCAAGACTCTTCTCAGGTATTTGTGTCATATCTGGTTTAGAACCAACATTTTCTTGTAAGGCCTTGCTACTTTCTTCCAGCTCTGCTTAGAAGTATTTGGGCACCACTTTTGTAGTCAGAATGACATAGTCTTCCATCGTCATCACTGACCTTACAAGAAGATGTCTGAAGTACATTTGCAGAACTAGCACTCCTAAAGTAAGGCGAAAGCCTGAATCTTTCCTTGCCACTGTGTCAAAGACGCTGCTATACCTTCTCTGTCTCTCTGTGAAATGGCGACGGAGCTCCATTTCGGGCGTTATTTAAAGAATCAAAACCTTGCAAGATCCGATGAGACAATGATGACGTTTTGCCTCACTTCCATGCCTTAAAGTGCGCGACATTTCCGAGCCGGCTCGGATGCCCTAAGTTCAGGTGGGCTCGGTTTTTGGGAAACCGAGTCCGTCCATCTCTATTTTAACTCTCCACTTTCTTCTTTCCAAATGTTTATTTGCAGATGGACAATCTTCATTCATTCCATTGTTACTTGACTCTCTTCACACCCACAGACTGTAAGTGTCCCTAATTTCTCTTAAGTGTCCTAGTCACTTACTCTATAAAGTGTAGCTGTGATGTCCACATTTTCAGGAACAGGCCAAACGACAGATCCACGAAATGGGTTCCTGATCCCAGGCTGCCAGCTATGAGCCTGGGGAAAAAAACATTAAAAATGTAAACATGTTTTTATAGTTTGGTAATTACTACATAACACACAGAGAGGAGGTGACAAGGCATACGGTAGGAAGAGATTAATAAGGAAAAGAGGTGTGAGATTGAGAGGACTTTATTGTATCTATAAATACCACCTTTTTCATCAGCACCCATTATTTCAGTAGCGGCACCAAGAATATTAGCACACATGTATTTTAAGTAGGTAAATCTACCAACCAGGAAAGCCATGTATACATATTATAAATAATATGAACACTTTCACTAAAGAAGTTACAGCCCAGGTAAATATAATTTTAACCCACTAATCTGACAAAAAACATTAATTTTGTAAAATACACAACAGATTTCTTAAATAAACTAAGTATTACCAAACAGCTAAAATTAGAAACAGGTCACTTTGGAAATATAATTTTTATATATAGCAACATTCTTCACAAGAATGGTATACGTGACTGACACATACTTCTGTAATCTTCATTGGACCACAATACAACAGTAACAAGAATGTACCAATATAGGTACCTACTTAACATTAATAAACAGTAAAAGATGGAACTCAACCCAGTATTGATTTTTCAAAAGTATAGAATCCAGATACACCTCTTTAACACATCCTTAGTAAAGGTGGTTGCCTTCCTTCAAAGTTATCATGGCATAAGTCCTTAACTGTCAATTACTGAAAAAGATCGATATAACTGCTCCTAGATTTCAGTGGGTAAAATTTAGAAACTGGTTTGAGTCCTGATTTGCATTGATTTTCAAAGTTCAATATAATGACTTGGGGCTAGATTTACTAAGCTGCGGGTTTGAAAAGTGGGGATGTTGCCTATAGCAACCAATCAGATTCTAGCTGTCATGTATTTAGTAATTTCTACAAAATGATAGCTAGAATCTGATTGGTTGCCATAGGCAACATCCTCACTTTTTCAAACCCGCAGCTTAGTAAATCTAGCCCTTGGTCTTTTTTAGCAAAATGTCTTTTACGTGTTAATTTTCTAGTCAATTTATTGATGTCTATATACATTTGAAACATATTTGGTTTCTTTGTAGGGGCAAAAGAGAGACCCTTCTTAAGTAAGGAACATTCATATTTAGTAAGGTTGTGTTTTAATAAATTGAATATACCATCATCTTTTAAATGGTCATCATTTAGTGAGAATATGTTTTCCTTAATTTTCTTGACACCCCCTTGTTTTCCTCCTCTATGAATATGCGTTCAATGGGGATGCTATTTGTATATTTTCCTTTATACTGTGTTTCCGATGGAACACTCTGCCATGTGTGGCTTTGGTGGGTGATAAAAAATTGTCGCTGTTACTCGCTTCTATTCTATCTAAGGCAGAGAATCTGTCTGGCAGTGAAACTCATGTAGCCTTTTATAAATAAACTGTGTCCAAAACAATATGACATACTGTGGGATCGTTAAAATAATAGAGAAGGAGGCTCATATTGTTTTCGGTTGATTCTAGACACATAGACTATTTAAGTCCTGTGTTTACATGATTTCGGCAGAATCGTGGCCGATATTGTGGCCGCGTATGCACAATAATTATTTCGGCAAAGTGCGCATGCTCAAGAGGGCACTCGCCTTTTCTATAAATATTCAAAATAGATTTGATGTTACATCTGATAAAGTCTCGCAATTAAGAGATGAAATGCATTGAGAATATTGCTATCATCCTCCCCTATTCCAGTGGACTTATCCCATTCCACTTGAAAGACTTCTGTTTCCTGATCAGGTCTCCAAGCGAGACGTAAGGACTAACATCCTGCCAAAATCCTAACCCGATTGTCAGGGTTACAGATAAGCCTTCATTTTTCGTTATATTGTGTGTGTGCTAAATTAAAATTTGGTTTTACTAAATGTTCTACACTATATTTTTATATTTCGGAGACTAACAAAGTGGATCAAGTATTACAGTGTTGTGAAATACCACAGATAAACATATCGTTCTGTATGTCTGACTAATAAAGTGGATCAAGTGTGTTGTAGCGAAGTGAAACATCACTGATAAGCATACAATTCCATATAATTGGTATGCACATATATTACTGGGTATTAACAATAACTACTCCAAATATATAAAAATACTACACTATGTTTGGTATTTTTTTATCTTTCTATCGGCACCTTGTTTCAAGTTGTAAGGATAGTGCCTTCACTGAGGTATTCTGGATACATTTATAGATGTGCCTTTCTGATTCATATATTCAGTACGTAGATTAAAATCACCTTTTTTGTGGTTTTTAAGTTCCCAAAATACTGCACTATTGGGCGCCCTTCCTCCTTCTTCTTCTGTTTTATAGGTACATACTTGTATGACACAGTAGCCCATGGTAACATACATTTGATTTTATTAGAATACACTTGCACTGGACCAATCAAAGCTAATTTTATATACCTTCCTAAGGCTTAATGTACTGTGCAATCTATATGAATGAATTACCCACAATGTGCATTAATTAACACATTTCATTAATACACACAATCATATTACATATCCTCAGCTCACAAGGACAGCAATCGGATGCAATTCTCATTATGTAAACCTGTTTATGGTTGACTTTATGTATGTGCTATGTGATATATTGATTACATAGAAAGGTGGAAAGTGTAGAGAGCATCTAAAATGATGTTATTGGTCATTCTACCCATCTATCAAGAATGGTAAATTATTAATTTCAATATACCATACTGCAAACATGCAGAGATGCACATATATCCACAATTTAGCTTTCACACTCGACAAACCAAATGAGTTCTGATACACAGTCAGACCACAAGATACAGCTATTGTTACTTAGAGAACATACGTATACTAGCATGTGAAAAGAAAAAGTTATAAAATATCCCGCTATATAAAGAAGTCATCCAAAAGACCCTAGTTTTGGCATACAGTCAGGCACCTATTCTGGAAGTAAAACTAAATTACAGTAGCAGGAAACTTCATTCTTTCTATGAGGAACATCATTTGCTGCAAAGTGTGTAACTACTGAGTGTCCCAAATTCAACATCACACTTCCAGCAATGTTGTGTAATATACACTGTAACAAGCAGGGATTGTTACATAGGAAGGCACAAAAGTTAACTGAGGACTGGTATTGACCCGAACTCGTATAAGCGCCTAGGTTGTTTGTGATCCTTCATTGTGGTTATGCAAGAGTTGCTGTTTTAGCAAGTGTGTAGTTGCCAGGCGCTGACCAATCAGAAGAGCTTACAGGGCACAGTCTGAGGGGAGGTTATATAAACGTAAGCTTAGGTGGTGTTTCTTCCTCTTGTCACTGGTAAGTATCCAGCCCACCCAGTCCCTGTTATGATTTGTGGTTCTTGATTTGTATGTTTAACATGTTTTTGTCTTTCAGAAGGGTCTCTGTTTGACGGGGAAGCATGCCAATTAGCGGCCATAAATGATGCATTTGTGTGGCACTGGAGCACTTTCCAGAAGCTAACCTTCAAATCTATCTCTTTTACAATTTGAAAGATTAGGAGGTGTGCCTAAATTCAACATTACAGTACTAAATGGACTAGGAATGCATCTAATGGCATACATGGTCCATTTAGCATTTGTTTAATAAGCCATAAGCATTGTAACTGCATTTATCATTGTTTGTGCACTGGCATCTTAGAGAAATGCACGACAGTTGGTTTAACATCTGTTACATAGAATCATAATATACCCATACAGCACATCCACTTGTTTGACATTCCTGTGGCCAAATTTGAGACATTCAGGTGTTTGGTGCTGGGGTTGAATAGCCAGGGTTTATGAGTCCAATCCATATTTTCCAGGTCCCAAAAGCAGAATGTGGTCATGCATAAAAAAACAAATGGGTGCACGCAAACTCCGTTCCTGACGTACTCGAAATAGAATAATGTCGGTGAAGAATGCCGCGGGGTCCCTACTTTTCGACCCTCAAAATATAGCGCAGCGCTTTAGAGATTACTACGCCTCGCTATATAACTTGCGTCCCACATTAGATGACCCAGCTCAGCTTAAAGCAAATATTAAAAGCTATCTTCATTCTTGCCGACTGCCTAAACTCACTAGAGCACAAATAGCATCCCTCAATGCGGATATTACATCAGAGGAAGTCTCTGATGCTATCAAAAGCGTCAGTCTGTCCAGGCCCAGATGGATTTTCCGCAATTTATTACAAAAATTCTCCCGCCAGCTGGTACCCATGCTCATGGGATTGTTGGGATCGATTATAGAAGGAGGCAAATTTGATGGAGCCACCACCGGAGCAGGGATTGTAGTGATACCTAAGCCAGACAGAGACCCCACTGAGGTGGGCAGTTACAGACCCATATGACTTCTTATTGTGGATATAAAGCTTTTCGCTAAAATACTTGCCAATAGATTGGGTCTTGTTCTCCCCTCATTGGTCCACCCCGATCAAGTGGGATTTGTTCCGGGAAGACAGGCCTCAGATAACACCAGAAGAATAACAGATTTAATTAACTTGGCTAATTACACGTCTCTCCCTGCTCTGGTGGTTGCTTTAGATGCTGAGAAAGCTTTTGATAGAGTGGCCTGTCCCTTCATGCAGCAAACCTTGGTGAGCATGGGGATCCAGGGAGCTTTTTGTAAAGGAATCTCTGCATTATACAATAACCCCACAGCCTCGGTTTTAGCTAATGGTCTCACCTCCTCTCCCTTTAGTATAAATAATGGCACCCGCCAATGTTGTCCTTCATCCCCCCTACTTTTCGCCCTTATTATGGAACCCTTGGCAGCCAGGATTAAAAATTATCCGGACATCACAGGCATCCCCACGAATACTAGGGACCATAAAATAGCATTATATGCTGATGATGTTATACTCACGCTCTCTGGGCCACACATTTCCCTGCCCAGCCTTTTTAATGAAATTACGTCCTATAGCTCTCTCTCGAATTATAAAATAAATGCAGACAAATCGGAAATCTTGGACTTAAACACTCCTCAACACATTATCCAATCGCTTAAGGCCAATTTTAATTTTAGATGGCAACATAGTAAGATTAAATATTTGGGAATCTATTTAACTAAAACATCTACCCCTCATTATATGCAGCTAATTTTCCCAGACTCCTTAACACAATTAGAAATGACCTATCCCAATGGAATAAATTTCACATTTCATGGATTGGCCGTATGGCCTCTGTCAAAATGAATGTGTTACCCAGATTATTGTATCTATGGCAGACTCTCCCAATTCAGGTTCCTTTACATATCCTTAAGCACCTACAGCAGATGATTTCCAAATTTGTATGGTAGGGCGTAAGCCTAGGGTACGAATGCGTATCCTCTTTAAGCACCAGACTGCTGGAGGTCTAGGACTCCTAAACATATTAAAGTATTATCAAGCTACACATATGTCCCAATAAATTTTCTTGCATTCCCCTCCTTATAATAGAGTGTGGACTCACATTGAATCAGATATACTACAGTTATACTCCCCATACTCCTTGCTTTGGATCTCACCCCAACATAGGACAAGGCGCCTAGCACAGCTACCTACAGCCCGTTTTTCTGTTTCAATCTGGGACCAAGTGACTAGATCCTATAAAATGTTATCTAATATCCGCTTCTTGTCCCGCTCTGGAACAATAAAAAATTTGAACCTGGCCTAGATCACAAAACATTTCATCATTGGACCTCTCACAACCTGCTCTTTGCCTGGGATCTGGCCCCAATGAGGGTGTTCCCTACATTTTCAGAATTGCAGAACAGACTAGGTCTGCCTCCAATTTTTTTTAATCAATATCTACAACTTAGGCATTTTTATCGTTCCCTAAGAACACCCCCCCCCCCCTCCCGTCAGAACGATGTTCGGCCTTAGAGTCTCTATGTTGTTCATCAACCGTTACTGGAGGCTTAATATCCACTGTTTACCAGCTGATGAACAGCTTTGGTCAGCCAGATAAAGAGCCACACGAGTTGGCTTGGGAGCGGGACACTGGGGAGACCCTGACACCAATAGAATGGTCAAAGATTAGAATTAATGTGGCTAAGACATCAATTTCGGTGAGAATAAAGGAAAATTCATGTAAAATTTATTACAGGTGGTATTTGGTCCCCTCCCATCTACATGCTATCTTTCCTGCTTCCAGTGATCGATGTTGGAGGGGTTGCGGATTGCGGGGTACCCTGTTGCACGTTTGGTGGAGTTTCCCTAGACTGCAATTTTACTGGCAGCAAATTCATAAGCTGATTGAATCTGTGATACAGGTTAAGATGCCTGATTCCCCTTTTTACTCCCTTCTTCCCAGACGGCTTCCTGCCATCATCCGACCTGTACAAAAACTTATTGGTCATATGGTAAATGCAGCTAAATGTTTGATTGCCGCTCACTGGAAAAATACTTTCCCCCCCCTCGCTCTCAGCTACCATCAGCAAAATATGGTCAATTTACAGAATGGAGAGCATTACAGCTGTTCTCAAAGATAAACCAGAGAATTTCCAAAATACATGGTCTCCTTGGACGAGCCATTTCAATGCTGAACCCCCATTAACAACCGTTTGACACTCATCCACTCCCATAAACTATGATTATTAGAGGCTAGGAATGTCTTATACTTTTAAATGGTAGTCGCAGACAATCTGATTACACCTTCTTATAGCCAAGTTTATCACTATTTTTCCTCTTTACCACCTGATATAAGGAACAATGAGTGATAAACTCCCCCCCCCCCTCTTTTTCTTCCCCAAATCCCTCTTTCCTCATTGTTTGTCTTCCCCATACACCCCATGCAACAAAAATGAGATAAAACAACCCATTTATGTGCATTTCTGTTATTTAAAGTGAAATGTTTCATATATTTGTCATAAGATGTCTCACTTTCACACCTATGTTGTTTTGAAAAACTACAATAAAAATTTACTTTTCAAAAAAAACAAAAAACAAATGGGCAATGTGCATAATGACATACTGTTTAGTGGGACATTTTTTTTTTCAATTTGTAATTGATCCCAAATGAGGTCTAAAATTACCTAATTAGCTAGTAGACTCGTAGCATGTTTGGGAACGTTTATTAAACAGGAAGAGAGAAGATGTAGAAAAGTCAGGTAATTAGATAAATTACTGAGAGAGCGGTTATGTTAAAGGTGCACATTGCAACCTAATGTGGTCAATTCAGTAATTTAAAATTATACTATAACTTTCTGTAATCCTGATTAGTCTTCTTCACTTAACTGTTTGTTACGCAAATGCTAGTTTAATGCATAAAGTAAAAAATAAATAAAATGCTTAACGGTTGATGTTCCTACATGTAAACAGTTCCCTCTTTAACTCCCCTTTTACATACTCTACTAATAATAAATAACACCACACATCGCTTTGGCAAATAAAGGAGTTTCTTAAAACAAAACATTGTATGATGGAGGAGAAAACTATAAGCAGTTTGGCTAGGACCTACGATCACAGTGAGGATCACTTACCCTCTCAATATCAATACATTTCACCTGGATGCACCTATATCAGTGTTGGCTAACCTGTGACACTCCAGGTGTTGTGAAACTAGAAGCCCCAGCATACCCTTCCAGCAATAAGGTGCTCTATATTGGCAAAGCATGCTGGGACTTGTAGTTTCACAACACCTGGAGTGTCACACGTTAGCCAACACTGACCTATATCCTTAAACTTGGGTATCCTTTATCTACAACCGACATGCCCGCCCTCTAGGTCGGTGCCTGTACCAAAACCAAAGCATTCTCTTTGAAGGGAAGCGGGTTCAGCCATTTCGGAAATAAAACTAATGTGCATAGGCCACCGACTGCTTTATGTTTTCCAGCAAAAACAAACCTTAAACCAGCTGGTGCTGGCACTCAAAACACCAGCGAAAAAATGTCCCGTAACGGGAGAAACCGAGCCCCGGCAACAAGCTGACGGGTAGTGGAAACCAAACCAAAGCCTCCCCACTAGCGGTATCAGATAAAACATGCCTGTTGGCACCCAATGTACCTGCAGGGAATCTTCAAAACAGGGAGGGAGGGCTGATGTCCCCTAGTGACACAGCAATGGACGTACCCAAGGCTCACTTTGCATGCTCACTTTAACCCAATAGGGGGGTCAAATACGTTATGAACACACACTTCAGGCTTTTAATTTCCCTCGTGTTTAGTCCATCCTTCAGTTATAATATTGGCATAATTGGCAAACACATTGGCATAAATTCTTTATAAATTTTTCTTTGGCACTATTAAGGTAAAAAAAAAATACTCCCATAATTCATTTCACTTTCATGTAATTAACAGAAGAACAGAAATGTACTATCAAATGTAAATAACAAAGTATAGGGCATACTTGCCAACTCTGTCGGAATGTCCGGGAGACTCCCGAAATTCGGGTCAGTCTCATGGACTCCCCCCGGGAGAGCTGGCAAGTCTCCCACATCCTGCAATTGCGGGGCTAAAATGACACGAATCGCGTCATTTTTGCCCCACCCCCGCGACAAATCTGCTGTTTTGTTGCCAAAATGACATGTTTGGCCGCGCCCCACCCCCTCCCGCCCTCTAGACACGCCCCTCTCCCAGATACAACTTGCCAGAAGTAGGCAAGTATGGTATAGGGATACAAAGAACGTGTACTTATAGACATTTTAACATAGCATTAGGCACAAATTTCAGTTTTAAAAGTAATTTTTCCTTAAAGGTATGTTGTAAATAATAGTCTTAGGGTTGGAATGGTGATAGAGCTAGAGGTATGTAAACAAGTTATATAGAAACAAAAATTGAGGGGCTGGTGCTTTGTTTTGTGCCACATTGAAGCATGTTTGCTCCACTGTGCAACACATATACAGAATTCTTTAGTCTCACGTAGAACGGGCACATGATCTTGCAGTATCTATTCGTTAAATAATTTTTTGTATTTTTGTTTATTTGTTTCAGCAAAAGGGCCAAATGGATGCAAAGTATAGCAAATACATAAGAAGGTCATTTGTAATATAAAAAAATTTAATGTCAGTCAGTACTAAATAACTATTTGAAGCATATGAGTTATGAGGTGCAGGGCAGACCTGGATGGTGTTGCCTAATATGGACGCCTCTCACTGGAGAAGTAAAACATTGATTTCATAGAGTTTCCCTAGGAACTGCAAAGTAAAAATTATGTGGTGAAAATAGCATTTTGGATATTGGCTGCCTATAATGTGAATCAAATTATTCCCGAGCACAGTTCGGATAACAGAGGTTATCAGGGGTTCCTGAGAACTGCAATAGCAGAAGGGTGGGACCATCTGAGCCATGATTAGAGAAGCATGCAAATACGCCTTTCTCCTGATTATAGCAGTAAACATTTATTTGCCAGGTCCAAAGTGATGTGGTTTGTGTAGGGACAGCAAGTTAACTGTTATGAATGAGGAACTCAGGAACTCACAGGAAGTTGCTTCATAATTAGTTACTGAACTCGCAAAGTGCAAAAATGCAAATATGCAGTACTTTTTTCTGTCGAGTGTAAGTTAGATAATGAAAGTTAATGCTTTATTAGTTGCTATTGGTAACTACACATTTGAACTTTTACAATTTGTCAGTTAATAACTCAGACAGTGTGGTTGGTAGAGCTGCTTCTGATTTGGAGCAAAATAGGATTCAAGGTTGAAAAGATGCACGGGTATTGATTGTTGTAGGGTCTTGCAGTTTCTAGCTAGACCTATGATAGCTGTTTGTGCACAGTGTTTTATGTACAAGTAAGCACTGCAAGTACAGATTCATTTCTGACCATCAGCAGATTGATTAATAAAAAGTTATTGTACATATTTGTGTGGCCTGTTGCAATGGAAATATGATCCTACACAAAAGCCAATAGCATTTTAAGCTTACATGTATCAACATGTCCACTAATGACCCAGTCTATTTAACTAGGTGTGGTCATTTTGAGGTAAATTGGTATGGTCATATGGAAGGGGGGAGGACAGTTAGCAAGGGATAATATTACAGCACAAACTTACAAGCTGCTTCTTAAATTGCAACAAAGCAAATTCCATCCAATACCGCTTTCTACTTTCTTGACTGCTGTGTACAGTAGTTTTCACAATGCACATTTTACATTATTTTAGAATCCTCATTTCTCCCTTAATAACTACTTATAATGTGAGTTTGGTTTTCAGTTAATCAAGCTTGAGTCTTGGCAGTGTATTTGTCAAAATATCAGCTACATCTTGTCAGTCTAACAATAAATAGATGCAATCCCATCACATTCTACTAGGTCAGATAGGTGGTAATATCTGACATCAATGTGCTTGGTTCTAGCATTGGAATTCTCAGTATTTGCAAGCTTGAAACATATACAGTTGTCTTTGTACATCACTGTTGTTTGATCTGTTGGCTCTCGAGATCCTCTAACAGCTGGCACAACCAAATCACTTCTGGGCCAACATATGCTGCTGAAACATATTCAGCCTCTATAGATGGTAATGCAAACATAGTTGCCAACTTCCTATTGTTGCCCTTCGGGAGATCGGGGGGGTTTAGTGGGATGGAAGGAGGGGTTGGTGAGGGGTTGGTGCGGGGTGAATTGCGTCTTTTTCGCCCCGTCTCCACTTCAAAGTTCTATTTTGTCACGTGGCGGGGTCAAAATTACGTAATTCCCCCTCAAATCATGTCATTTAGGATCCCTACGGGCAAGTTGCAGGAAAATTGACTGCTCTCCCGGGAGCCTGGGAGACCTAACCACAATTTGGGAGTCTCCTGGACATATCGGGAGAGTGGACAAGTATAAATGCAATGGACAATTACTTTTTTGTTATAACATAAGATAGGACTGCCCGTAATTTAATTAAGTAACCACTTCTTGTCTTTTGGTCACCAGGTCATAGTGAAGACCCATGCCTCGCCTTGAGATGATGTCATTGTGAGGTGAGGGTGCCCAAGCTGACAAACATGACGGTATTATCGCTGCTGTTAAGGGGGTAATGTAAGTATGCGGTACAATGTAGTTTACAAAGGCTTCTACATTGTACATTGCTGCATACTTACATTACCTCCTTAACAGCAGCGATAATACCGTCGCGTTTGTCAGTGATGTCATTAAGTGCCACTGGCTTTTTCCTACATCACGATTGGTTGAAGTCACATTTCACAACAGTCGTCATTGATAGTGCGTCGGGAAAAAGACATTGATATGCTGTACCCAAACCCATTGTGTATGGACCCAGCTGGCCAGGTGTAATGACTAGTCAACGAGCATCATGTGGGCGTGGAGCATCAAGAAAATGTCGACAACACTCCTCATATTCTGTGGACAGAGGAACAGCACAAGTATTCCATACTTGCCATAATTCTTGGTAGGTCTCCCGGACTCCTGGGTGAACAGGTAATTCTCCCACAATCTGCATATAGGAAGCCTAAATGACGAGATACATAGTGAATTGCATCAATTTGGCACCACCCCCCACCACAAAATGTGGATTTTGATGTGTGGGGCGAGACCAAAGTGACGCGATTCACGTGCCCCACCCTCTTCCACCCTCCTGTGACAATTATGTAGTATATCTAATGACTGATTGTTATTTTCTGTTGAATTCATGTATGACAATATATATTGTATGTAACCTTGTAATGTAATCTCAACGTGTACTTTGCTAGATGACATGAGTTTGAACGTAAGCAAGTGTCATTAGTCTGTTGAAAATAGCCAGACCAGGGAGAGATAGGATCTTGGAGGAGTTTGAAATCCCAAAGTTGTAAACCATCTAGCCACTCAAGCAGAGCAGAGGTGAAAATTCAATGTCCTGTGAACATTCACGATCTCAGGACATCCCTAGCTCTCTTCGAAAGCCCTGTGACATTTGGGAGATCAATCTGCTAAACGCCAAAGGTGGGGGGCGGAAGCTATCTGGAAAAAGGTTTAAAATCTTCTGACTTAGACAATAATGTGTGCATTCTCATGAGGGGGGTTTACCAAGACTGAAATGTCTCATATTCCTCAATTGTGTTCCCTCACACATTAGGCCTTTTCTGAAACTTCTCTGTGCAAATATATTGTATGTCTTGTTATTAATTTTTGTAACTAAGCCTTAAAACCATATTTCAGATCAAATAAATTTAATCTAGTGTATTCTCCATGATTCTTTGTGAATTTATGAAGCCCAGGGAGGCTCATGCTACATGTGTATATGATTTAAGTGTGAAACATTAATAAGTGGTTCTGGTGAACGTAAGGACACCACAGTAAATTCTTTGTGGTGGCCAGCTGTTCAGATTGCTGTATCTGGAACAGGCTGATCGTTTGTGACAAACTGGTTGGTAGCAGTGGGATTGATAAAAAAAAATTTTTTATCATAAGAACTTAAGTGAATTAGTGGTGTGTGATTCTAGAAAGAATCAGCATCCTAATTAACTGAAGATTGCGCTCAAGGCTTACAAAATTTTAAAAGACATACTGTTTCTGTACCCATTTCTTGTTTTCTTTCTATTTTTTATTTGGTGTGTGAGGTCCAGGATGGCCCCTGACTATAAACAGATGAAAAAGGATGAGCTTTTGGCTTTCTGTGTCGAAAGAGGAATTGCTGTCATCCCCGCCAGGAATCGAGAGCAAGTGATTCAAGTGCTTGTGGAGGCTGGTCAGAAACCAAGAGTCAGAAGTTGCAGTGGAGAAAATTTCTCTGCTTCAGGAGAGCAGTCTGCACTGGACATTACCACAAATACCTCTGTTCAATCAAGTGAGGAATCTATCCCGGACAGTTACCTTCATACTGCTTTCAAACAGCTGAATGATGCCGACCCTGAAACCTTGCTGCAGCTGATCCAGCAACTCCAAGAGGCTGCCGAACGCTGCACTGCTGCAGACCGTGAAGCTGCTGAATGTCATGCAGACAGAGATGCTGCTGAACGCCGCGCTGCTGCAGACAGGGAGGCTGCAGAGCATCAAGCCAAACACCAGCTGGAACTAGCCAGACACAACAGCCAGTCGACGGACCGAGGTCCAGGTAGGAAAAATCCCAGGCACGACCAATTTCCCGTGTTGGAAAAGGACGGCGACCTTGATGCATTCTTGAGGGGATTTGAAAGGTCTTGCTGACAGTTTGAACTGGACCCCAGTGAGTGGGCCAGCTATTTAACCCCAGGACTGAAAGGGAAAGCTTTGGATGCGTTTGCAGACCTTCCCCGGGAACGGGATGGCGATTATATCGCAATTAAGAAAGCCTTGTTACTTTGTTTCAACATAACTCCTGAGGCTCACAGGTGGAATTTCCGAGACTCAAGGCGCAGTCCCTCTGATACCTATGCCAGACTGTTAGCGCAATTATTTTCCATGATACGTCAATGGATTGAGGGATTGCAGGTAGTGTACTATGATAACCTAAATGATCTTATTCTCCAGGAGCAGTTTCTTACACTGTGCCCAGCTGAGGTGAGGGCATGGGTTGTGGATCATGACCCTAAGACAGCGCAAGCGGCTGATAGCCTGGCCGACAAGTACACAGTTACCAGGGCTCCTGTAGCGAAGAAGAGTTGGGGAGCAACAGGGCAAACTACGTTGAAAGAAAGGCAACCTGTAGTATCACCCCTGAGTTCCCCATCAACCAAACCAGCTGTCGCTGCACCTTTTTTTGGGGGGAAGGCGAGGGGAAAACCTGATTTGGCAACTGGCCGCAGGTGTTTTACATGTAATGAAGTGGGGCACATAAGTGTCCATTGCCCCAAAAAGGAGTAAACAACTCCATTTTCTGTGGGGGCCCGGCAGGGAAGCCAGTGCTGACCATCCTGGGTGCAGGAGGACCCCAAGAACGCTTCAGAGACAATCAGCAAGCGGCAAAGGTAGGACACCAAGTCGCACTTGGGTTGTTAGACATTGGCGCAGACCTGACTCTTGTACATCCAGCTCTAGAGAGCCCAGAGAACATTATTCTCAGGAAGACTACTATTGCTGTGCGATGAGTGGGGGGGCCTACATTCTGCAGTACCCCCCGCCAGAGTGTACCTAGATTGGGGATCTGGCAGAGGAATACGAGACGTTGGGGTACTAGATAATCTGCCTGCCACGGTACTGTTGGGACTGATTTGGGGAGGGTGCACACTGCTTATATAAATGAAAGTGATGTCTTTTCTGATGCACTTGTGCAAACTAACCTTAATCTTTCCCAGGTGAACTCTGCTGAAAAGCATAAAATAAGTGCAATAATATGTAATGAAATGTCATGTGCTGCTGATACAGGTACCTGCAGCTTTGCAGGTACCTGTGATGCACAGGGAGGGCTTATGTGTCAATGTGTTTGATGATAATGCTCTTGTTGGAGAGACTAACACTTTGAATCCCCTATTTTGTGATAAAGAAAAAATGTGTGAGATTGGGATACCATGGGGTAAATGTATCATACTCCGGTTTCTTCAACTCGCGGGAGTTCGGTGAGATGACAGCTAAAATTTAAAGCGGCGCTGCCTTGTAAAGGGAAACTTGCTTTTACAAGGCAGCGCCGCTTTAAATTTTAGCTGTCATCTCGCTGAACTCCCGCGAGTTGAAGAAACCGGAGTATGATACATTTACCCCCATGTCTGCTAATGTTTTAGGTAGTCAGATCAATTTACATGTTCCCAGTAAAACAAAGTGTGAAAATGTATCCAATGTTTTAGCAGTGGTGACCCAGAGAGCAGCACAGAGGAACTGTGCATTAACCCCTGAAAGAGTGGAGGGATGTTCACTAGAAACTAATCCACCTCCACCCCCCTCCCTTACTGTAGAAGCTGCGGATTCAGGCAGTGATTTGAATGATCAACCTCATGCTGTGTGCAACACTGACAAGCTCGGAAGTGATACTTTTAAAACAGAACAAAACATTGATCTCAGTTTATTGGCAATAAGGGTAAGTATCGGTCAGTCTATCTTAACAATAAGGAAGATAGCATTTTTGGTCTTTTGTACAGAGAGAAAAGTGTCAAGAGTATGCATCCAGATGTAATTGCTGACAGGCAGCTTGTTGTACTTGTTATACCTCAAACCTATAGGGAAGGGTTGCTGAAAGTAGTCCATGAGATACCCCTAGCAGGACATTTGAGTGTTGCAAGAGCTAAAGCTCGTTTGGTACATAATTTTTACTGGCCTGGCATGCTGACTGACATAGCCAAGTACTGTCGCTCATGCCATGTGTGCCAGGTTGTTGGGAAGTCTCGCGATGTGGGGAAGGTCCCTCTCATTCCCCTGCCCGTCACATCAGAACCCTTCAAAAGGGTTGCTGTGGATATTGTGGGTCCCATAGCCTAGTGGTTCCCAAACTTCAGTTCAGTTCGTGACACCCTTACAGTCTCCATAATTTTTTCAAGGCACCCCTCCAAAATATTTACCGAGCAGTGCCGTTTTATAACTGGTTGAGTCAAAATAACGTAATAAGTATTTAGGTCAGGACAGAAATACTTAGTAAGTTGTTTGCAAAAATAATACACATAAATCCAAGGGAAAAGAATATTTTTATATATTTTTTTCAATTATATTTCTGTCAAAAAATAATTTACAGCTAATATTCAGAGGAATAAGATCAAACAAAATAAAACAACATGTACAAAAATAATCACACTGTGCCCCTTCATCCACACATTCTGTGCTCCCTTCATCCACACACTCTGTGCCCTCCTTCATCCACACTCTGTGCCCTCCTTCATCCACACTCTGTGCCCTCCTTCATCCACACTCTTTGTCCTCCTTCATCCACACTCTGTGTCTTCCTTCATCCACACACTCTGTGCCCTCTTTCATTCACACTATGTACCCTCATTTATCCTGAATTTACCCCTCTTCATCCTCGCTCTGCCCCTCTGCACCCTCACTCTGCCCCTCTTCATCCTCACTCTGCTCCTCTTCATCTTCCTCACTATGCCCGCTCCTTTATTCTTTTGCCCCTCCATCGCCGTTTCCTATCACTATTTCCCTTCTGTTTCTTGACTTACCATACTTGGCCTTCTTTCTTCAATATATTCTGTCTCATTACCAATCTGGAGGCACCAGGGACCCAGCATCCTCCTCTCTCATGCCGCTTCTCACTGAATGTCGGGCGTGATGGCGTCACGCCCGACATTCAGTGAGAAGCGAGGAGGGAGGAGGATGCTGGGTCCCGGGCACCGCCAGATTGGTAAGTTTTTTTTCCTGGCCACGGCACCCCTGTGACATCACCGCGGCACTCCTGGGAGTCCCGTCACACACTTTGAGAAACTCTCCCCTAGCCATTTCCAGTAGCTCAGGGAAAGAGTACATTCTGACTGTAGTGAATTACGCAACTAGGTACCCAGAAGCAGTAGTTCTTTCCTCCATTCACTCAGACAAAGTAGCAGATGCCCTTATAACTATTTTCTCCAGGGTGGGGTTCCCAAAAGAAATGTTAACTGATCAAGGTACCCAGTTCATGTCTAACCTCATGCAGAGTCTTTGTGAAAAGATGCAGGTGAATGATTTAATTACTTCCCCATATCAATGGGCTGTGCGAACGCCTTAATGGCACCCTAAAACAAATGCTTAGGACTTTTGTGGAGTCACAGGGAAGAGACTGGGAGAGGTTCCTCCAGCACCTTCTCTTTGCATACCACGAGGTACCGCAGGAATCCACTGGCTTCTCACCCTTTGAACTCCTGTACGGGAACCAGGTGCGCGGCCCGTTAGATTTGATTAGGGAAGAGTGGGAAGAGAAATTATTCACCCCAGAAACGTCAGTTGTACACTATGTAGTGCGGTTCAGGGAAAAATTGCATTCCTTAGTGGGGATGGCACAGAGCAACCTGAAAGTTGTGCAGGCGAAACAGAAGCTGTAGCATAACTACAATGCGAGAGAACACATATTTGAGGTGGGGCATTCCCCACACCATTACACCACCATGAGCCTGCACCATTGATATAAGACAGGATGGATCCATGGATTCATGTTGTTTATTCCAAATTCTGACCCTACCATCTGGTGGTAGTCATTTACTCGACACTCACAACATTTTTGCCGCCACACATTTTAGAACGACAAAACAATACCGATGCATATAACAGCGACAACCTGAAAATATCGGCTTACCATCTAACAGACAGGTATAGTTTCCAGGACATTTAATTACCTCCACATCTATAAGGCGACTTTCACAATAAGGTAATTAAACGTGCCAGAAATACTGCCTGTCTGTTAGATACTTAGTCCATATTTTTCAGATTGTTGCTGTTATAGTGATCAATAACGAAAAATTATAACTATTCGTTGTTCTAACCTGTGTTGGCATTATTAGTGCCGATAAATCCTACCACACCCCTACCATCTACATGTTGCAGCAAAAATCATGATCTTTCAAGCCAGGTGACTTTTTTCCAATCTTCAACTGACCTGTCAACACTGCAGCTTCAGTTTCCTGTTCTTAGCTGACTTTGTGTGTTCTTCTGCTGCTGTAGCCAATCCACTTCAAGGTCTGATGTACTCTGCACTCCGAGATGCTGTTCTGCATACCACTGTTGAACTGCATGGTTTTGGAGTTACTGTCGCCTCCATGTCATATTGAACCATTCTGGCTATTCTCCTCTGACCTCTCTCTAAAAAGGTGTTTTCATATGCGGAACTATATGTGTTTTTGTTTTACGAGCCATTTTCTGTAAACGCTAGAGAATATTCTGCATGGAAATCCCAGGAAATCAGCAGTTTCTGAGATAATCAAACAATCCTGCCTGGCACCAAATATCATTCCACGATCAAAGTCACTTACATCACATTTCTTCCCTATTCTGGTGTTTAGTCTGAACAACAACTGAACCTTTTGATCTACATGCTTTTATGAATTGACTGGCTGATTAGATATCTGCATTAACTTTATCAGGTGCACCTAATAAAGTAAACACTGAGGGCATGTTCATTAAGGAACGTAAATGCATATACGTGCCACATTTTGCGTGAAAACGCTCTACGCATATCCAGAACAGGTCCATACATAACTGAACACAGCAGCACCCAATTCATCTTCGAGTGCAAAGCGCCCTTACGATAGCCTACGATTTCAGGGGCTGAATGGGAAGGGAACTTGGGCATTTGCACATACTCAATATACAATGTGCCAAGCTCAAGCACACGGCAGCTTCACATTCAAACTTTAAAAATGCATTTTATATAAAGTAGACATTAATAATATCCTAATAAACATATTTTATGGGAAAAAAAATTGTGGAAAGTTTTTTGTTTAATGTTTTGTCATTATTGACTATATTATTAACATGTAACATCAATTGAATTAATTTTTTTTTTGTTCTGCTGGGACTTTATATTCTACATATATATTGGACACATCCTGCAATGTCTTGTTTGTCAAAAGTTTCTTCAGATCAGCTCCTTGAATACGTACATATACCCGATGTACTTGCATTTCAAAAAAAAAAATGCACAATACATTTGTTTTGCATTCCTTAATGAATCAGGCCCTGAGTGTACATGATTCAGGTATAAATCAGGTAGGAAAACTTGATGATGTAGTGTACCATCTGTGCTACACTGCTTTATATTATGTGTAGGATTGTTAATGAGGATTGTTATGTAAACAAAAATATATATAACATCTCAATTGCTATGTGCAATCTTTTCTTTATATGAGTATCATTGTCCCTTTTATGTATTGTGTGTATTTATTATTTCTATTTGTACTATAAGAATGTATAGTACTAAGTAAATGAATATGTACTATGTATGTACACTGTAAGCCCAATGTCTAGGATATCTGCTATAGTGTGCAGGATTGATATATTGTGATACCTTTGTTTAACAGAGAGTTAATTTAGACCATAAAGGGAATTATTTCTTGAGTAAGCTGTAAATTACCTTTTGCAAGATGTGAATGAGATTAGTTATAAATAGTTATTAAAAGTTCATTAGCGTAATTGTTTCACTATTAACCCCTCATTGCTATTAGCATGTCCTTTTACAGTTATCTTTTTCAGATTCAGTTATTGAGTTTTGATATCACATGACTCTCTTGGCTGCATTACAATCTCTTTGGCCAGACCTTCTCACTCGTCTTCAGAGTATTCCCAATGTTGATGTATTATCTGGGTATGTAGTTATTGCCATGAACAACAAAGCCCCCACTGCTTGTCTGTACATCTTATTAAAGGTAGAAGATCATCTTCCCCTTCCAACTTCAGGTAGGCTACATACATCATTGTTGATGTAACATTGGTTGCTGCCACCCCAAACTAGTTGAGAATTTTGCACTCTGGATGAGTAGAGAGCTCCTAACTTCCTCCATATGAATCTGGATTCCTAGGTAGTATGTAACATATCATGTGTTTTTACTTTCCAAGTGTATGTTGAGATCTTTTACATAACTTTGTGATTTCTGTCTTTTTGTGACCTAAGATAATATATTCATAGAGAAGCAGGTACATCCATTTATCACCTTTAACTTTGGAAAACTAGCATGGGTCAGTAGGACCTCATGGTAACCCTTCATCTAACATAATCTTGTCCATCTTGGAGTTCCATGCTCTGACTGATTGCTTGGATCCCCTCCGTAAATTGAAAACAAAGCACTCTTTGTATCATGTCTTTCATCTTACACACAGCTGCCATAGCCATCCTGAATGTGCTTTGTTTAATGACTGGAGCAAAAGTGGCATCATAATATTCACCATATTTAAGCAAATATGCATTTGCAATTAGTATTGCTTTGAATCTGTGAACTTGCTATCAGTGTCACATTTGGTCTTAAAACCTTATTTGCATACAATTGTATGCTTGCCTGGTGTTAACTTGGTGAGTTCCCAAGTCTGGAGGATGCTGAGAAATGTAATTTCTTCATCAGTAGCTTTAATCCACTTCTGCTTCTCATGGATAGGCAGTCTGAATCTCATTCCACACCTCTGGCTCAGGTTTCTGCTAATTGTTACTTTGTTGGTGTCTTGGTGAAGTATTCTGTATCCCTTTTAGCTCTCAGATTTCCTCCCTTCGCAGGAGCACCCAGATTTTCTTTTGGAACATGTACCTAGATCTTGTTTCAAAATGTTCTAATATGCTGCAGCTCAGACTTTTCTTCCGTTTCAATGTTCCTATAGAGTTTTCTCTGTATCTTTACTGGTTTAATGACTTTGGAGACAACAGGCTTTTATAATTGCTTTACCCAAATATGTTGTTAGCATATCTGTGTCAAAGAGCATAATTTGTCCATTTTCACAGAGAGTATAGTTCTTTCTCTTTGTTTGGTGTTGTATGGTGCAGTATAGTATACTCCACTAGTGCCCATTATCTGCACACAGTATATTTGGCATTTTGCCAAACTTGATTAATTGAGCAAGGTATTAATCATATTTCCCTGGTACTTCATTCTGAGGAGGCTGTCACCTTTTGGCCTTAGGGGCAAACACAAGCATGTGGCCCAGGCTCTTCTACCAACATGTCGTAACCGAAAAATGGGCATGGCGAAAACCATGTGTGTTTAGTTTCTTTAATGTGGTTGTGGTTTTATATATCTAATGAAATATATTAACAGTTGTTATGTCAAATGCCTGTAATTAAATACAACACCTACCAGCCCCGTCTGCTATTCAATGCTCTATGTAATGCAGAGTGCATTCTAGTGACCTATTTACAATCATGTTAAAGTCTCACAAATTGTTTCTTACACTTGCAGCAACGCAAACCTCAGTGAATAGGCCCTTTTAAGACTCAAATCTAAAGTGTTTTTTTGTTGTCACTTTATTAACAACTTAACAAAGCATGTACAGTATAGTAGGTGCTTCAATAAGCATAGAAATAAACATTATTCTACAGAAACACACAGCAATTTTGGGCCAAATACCAGAAATCAGTTGTAATATCAGAAGGTTTGTACTTAGTTTTTATTAGAGATGGTCACTGACCCCCGTGTTTTGGTTTTGGATTCGGTTTTGGATCTGGATTACCGTTGTGTTTTGGTTTTGGTTTTGGTTTTGCAAAACTGCCATTGCATGTTTTGGTTTTGGTTTTGGTTTTGTTTGGTTTTGTTTTGCTATTTTTTGGGAAAATCCATGTTTTTGGGCCTAAATTAACCCAATTTAGTGCTCCAACTGTTTTAGAGACAAGTAATCTAATTGTTGAGGTAATAAATCATCAAAAAAACAGTTTAATTCTTCGTTGGTAGGCCTATTCTACACACAAAACAGATTGTCTTCCTCTCCATCTATGCATATTGGCAATGCAGCCATCCTCTTTGAATGTATATTACACCCTACACTTATAGTTAAATATGTAAAGAAATGGAAAAAGCCAGTTTGGTTTCTGTCTCTCAAGGCCCCCCTCCACTTGTATAAAATACCAAAAAATTCAGCCATTATAGACTGTACAATATTAATTGACATGGAGAAAGCCAGTTTGGTTTCTGTCTCTCTAGGCCCCCCTCCACTTGTATAAAATACTAAAAAATTCAGCCATTATAGACTGTACAATATTAATTGACATGGAGAAAGACAGTTTGGTTTCTGTCTCTCTAGGCCCCCCTCCACTTGTATAAAATACAAAAAAATCCAGCCGTTATAGACTGTACAATATTAATTGACATGGAGAAAGCCAGTTTGGTTTCTGTCTCTCTAGGCCCCCCTCCACTTGTATAAAATACTAATAAATTCAGCCGTTATATACTGTACACTATAAATTGAAATGGACAAAGGCAGTTTGGTATCTGTCTGAATCAGATCCTCTCTCCACTAGGAGTAAAATAGAAAACTATTCAGCCGTTATATAATCTAGAATATAAATAGAAATTGAGAAAGGCAATTTGGTATCTGTCTGCATCATAATCATCAACATCATCATTAGCGCCCTCGTCGCCTACACAAATCTCCCCCTCATCCTCTTCTAATTCCAAAGTGGCATCCTCAATTTGGGTATCACCGGCTACACTCGGGCTATTAAGGCACACATCAGCAAAATGCTCACGATTAGACATCCCACTGTTGGATGGACTCTCCACAGGGATTGTTGTCATTTGTGAATCAGAGCAAATATTCTCCTGTAATGCCTCTCTGTTATCTTGCAGCTCGGCTTTGACGCGTAACAGTAGTTGTGCACCAATTGTAGGCTGGGTAACTTTTTGGGATCTGCCACTAATAGCCAAAGGTGAAGGCCTCATTCTCTCTTTGCCACTGCGTGTGTAGAATGGCATGCTTGCAATTTTTTTTTTATCGTCACTTAACTTTTGCTCAGTTACACTTCTTTTTCGCTTCAATACAGTAAATTTTTTTTTGGTTTTTGTTTTTTGCACTAATTTGAAAACACTCTGTTGTTTGACATCGCCTTGGCCAGATGACGTACTGGGAACACTAACATCAGGACTGGTGACAGAACCTGGTTGCTCATTTAGATCATATGTGGACTGCTTTGAATCCATTCTGAGCGCAAACCACTGGGGAGTGCTAAAAATTATTTAGTAGATTCTGCTGACAGTTATGACTTTTGACAGCCAGAAATATTAATGCACAATTAGGGAGGACACCCCAAAAGCACTGAGGTGTGCTACAAATTATTTAGTAGATACTGCTGACAGATATGACTTTTGACAGCCAGAAATATTAATGCACAATTAGGGAGGACACCCCAAAAGCACTGAGGAGTGCTACAAATTATTTAGTAGATACTGCTGACAGATATGACTTTTGACAGCCAGAAATATTAATGCACAATTAGGGAGGACACCCCAAAAGTACTGAGGAGTGCTACAAATTATTTAGTAGATACTGCTGACAGATATGACTTTTGACAGCCAGAAATATTAATGCACAATTAGGGAGGACACCCCAAAAGCACTGAGGTGTGCTACAAATTATTTAGTAGATACTGCTGACAGATATGACTTTTGACAGCCAGAAATATTAATGCACAATTGGGGAGGACACCCCAAAAACACTGAGGAGTGCTAAAAATTATTTAGTAGATTCTGCTGACAGTTATGACTTTTGACAGCCAGAAATATTAATGCACAATTAGGAAGGACACCCCAAAAACACTGAGGAGTGCTAAAAATTATTTAGTAGATACTGCTGACAGATATGACTTTTGACAGCCAGAAATATTAATGCACAATTAGGGAGGACACCCCAAAAGCACTGAGGTGTGCTACAAATTATTTAGTAGATACTGCTGACAGATATGACTTTTGACAGCCAGAAATATTAATGCACAATTAGGGAGGACACCCCAAAAGCACTGAGGAGTGCTACAAATTATTTAGTAGATACTGCTGACAGATATGACTTTTGACAGCCAGAAATATTAATGCACAATTAGGGAGGACACCCCAAAAGCACTGAGGTGTGCTACAAATTATTTAGTAGATACTGCTGACAGAAATGACTTTTGACAGCCAGAAATATTAATGCACAATTATGGGGGACACCCCAAAAGCGCTGGGGAGTGCCAAATATGAAGAAAAAATAATAAACCTCTATCCTCCTCTCTGCACTAGCGATTTTGGTTAGAGCAATTGCAAGAACAATATTGTATTCTCTGTCCCTGCTCTAATTAGCCTATGACTACACCCTGCTCTCTCCCTCTGTCAAATGGCGATGGATTGCTGTGGAGGCGTGTATTTATAAAGTTGAAGTATCGCGAGAACCGAGTCCCGAGATCCGACAACGTCACAATGACGTTCGGCCTTGATTTGGATTCGGAATGGGCGGGAGAGTACCGAGCTGCTCAGCTCGGTACTCGGATACCCAAATTTCGGGTGGGTTCGGTTCTCGGAGAACCGGACCCGCCCATCTCTAGTTTTTATAGCATTGATAAAATCTCTGTCCAACTCAATTATCAGGTTATTCATGGTTTCACATATAGGCTCCTATTTATCAATACGTGGCAATAACGATTTTATATTGCCACTTATTGCAGTGATAGAAAATCTGTCATAGCTTCAAATTACCTAGAAAATATTTCCGAAGCAGCTGAATGATACTCAGCTATCTGGCAATATTAAATGGCAGCAGTAAGAGTACTCTTACTACTTTGCCAGGCAGTCCTGGATGCCTCTGCACATGCCACCAGTTTTATTGGCTCACGCATACATAGTGTAACTGGTAGCTCGGTCTTCCTGCTCCACTTGTCCAAAAAAACATAATAAAAATAAATAATTTATATAAAAATATATAAAACATATCAAAACAAACAAAATAAATATTTTAAATTATTATCTGCATCTAACTTGATAACCTGCAGCCCCAGTTTTTCCTTTAAGACTCTGGTATAGAGTTCCAGTTCCTTCCTTACCCTGGCAGTATCCACCTCTCTCTACTCTCCTTTATCCAGAGAGCTTGTTGACTTGAAGGAGTCTGGAATGGACCGTACTATGGCATGTGTACATTTGCCTAGGTTTGACCCAGCCTGCACAGATATGATGATAATACTGCTTAACGTAAACTGTGACCACCGGACCTACGAGCAGCATTGTAACTAACTGGTGAGAGGCAGGATGAATGTAAACTTTTCCCAAAATCAAAGATGTAATGTAGTTTGCAACTGGTTACTTATCACTGTCACCTGATTGAATCCTGCACAATACCTTATGTAAGTTGCATTTTTGCTCGGAGTGCTGAATCAAGCATACAGTTTTACTCATATACCTTTTTCAGATGGCGATAGTGATAGTGGTATATGTACAACCATTATGGGGCAGCACAGTGGCTTAGTGATTAGCACTTCTGCTTCACAGCACTGGGGTCATGAATTTCCTGACCATGACCTTATCTTTGTGGAGTTTGTATGTTCTCCCCATTTTTGCAAGGGTGCTCCAGGTTCCTCCCACACTCCAAAAACATATTAGTAGGTTAATTGGCTGCTATTAAATTGACTTTAGTCTCTCTTGGTCTGTTTGCATGTTAAGGAAATTAGACTGTAAGCTCCAATGAGACTGGGACTGATGTGAGTGAGTTCTCTGTATAGCCCTGCGGAATTAGTGGCGCTATATAAATAGCTGATGATGAAGTCGAATTCTCTATGCTTTTCATGGGAAGTCTATTGCCAGAGAAAGCTGGCGATATCTTTGCTGGTGGGGGCTACCATCAGTGATAGCATTTGATAGATAGGGAGAAAAACACCCGTTTTTACGAAACGTTTATGAAGGGATTATGTGGGACTATGTGGCTTTCACCCTTTCATAAATAGGCCACATAACCCCTTAGTGTTACAAATGTTATGTAAATGATCTTAACCAAATGAACAATTCTCTTCTATTTTCTACCTTCAAAATGTAACATTTATATTATTTGCAACAAGCAGTATCTTAATATTAATATTTTATTCAGCTCTAGGGGTGATTTAGCGTTGTACAAAGTTTTCAAACTTGTGCCTGTGCAAATATGTCAGAATGCATTTTGGCTTCCTTTACACTTTGGCACAACTCAACTTTATTTTGTGTAAGTGTAAAAAATACATTCACAGAACACACAAAATGGTCGTAACTCTAAAGCGAAATAGGTGCACAACTGAGGGGCCATAGTTAAATTGCATCTCTACACCCTTACAGTACTGTACAATCACAAGGATGCCCCTGACATAAAAGGGGCCACAAGCGTTAGATATGTGCAGCTCAAATGCTAATGCAAATTGTGCACATGCCGTGTACGACCAACCTAAATGCACTTGCATCCAATACAAAATGAGGCCCTAAGTGTTTCACAGTTGGTCAGCACAAAAAAAATCACATGTTCATTAGTTACTAATACTTTTAAAAATGTATTATGAAAGGTAGAATAAGGGGGAAAAAGTATGAGAGGATGGATTGAAAGTAAGAGTTTAATCCACTACCACACATGCGTACCTTAGAGGAGACTCTTCTATTTCTTCGAGTCCATACAATCACTATTTTATCTGGCTGCCTAGAAGAAAAAAAGTAAAAGGCAATTAGCTAACGTCATAAGCAATACAAGGGAGTTGGAAACAAAGTAAGAGAAAGAGACATAAACAGTTGTTTAAATATATTAAGAGAAAGACACAGAGTTATGTAAAAAAAAACACACAAGATAATACATATAACAGCAATATACTGATAAGCTTCCATAATATATCAGAGTATTTGCCACATTAAGTGCTCAGTCAATTGACATTTATCAAACAACCCTTTATTAAAAAAACACTGTATATAAAACAAATTATCTTACTGTGACATAACTACTAGTAACATTCTTAAATATACGGAGGGCCTGATTGATTAAGGAACGTAAATGTCGATGCATGCTGTATTTTGCATAAATTTAACTGCGCATGCCCAGAAACTAACTATATGCCCGCGAGTGCAAATAAATCCAATTCATCTTCAAACGCAAAGGACGCATTTCAGGTGCGGAACGGGGGAGGGAGGGGGCGTATCCACTTAGTCAATGTACAGTAAGGGTCTGCTAAGGTCACACAGTAGCATCCTATTCAAGCTTTCTACATCTCTAAGGTACAACTGTAAGTACCGAGTGATAGTAATGATGATGAGTATGCCAGAATTATAAAAATTAATATTATATACAATACGCATTGAGAATATCTCGATAAATGTATTTGGTGGAAAACAAAAAGTTGTGGTTTTTTTTTTAAATGTTTAAAATCTTTTTTCTTAATGATAAAATTCTTAACAGATGCATGTTTTCCTCTCTGTGCGTTCTGCTGGGAGTTTATATTGCTGGGAGTTTATATAAAAGCAGAATTACTCTTATTCTCAGTAATAAAATGAAACAGTACATTTATCAAAGAAAGAGATACCAATCTGTAATAATATATTAGTGGATATTTTAATGTAAGATTTTCCGAGCTAGAACAAACAAATCTGTCAATTCAATGTGACTTGTGGGTGACCAGATTTTTCACATATTTATGAAATTTAGTGAGGCTGGAAAAGGCGCAACACAATTCAGCAAAGATGTTTCCATTCATCAACCTGTTGTGCTTGTGGATTTTAATGTGCCCCATAACAGAGGCAAAAAAGGTCAGTCTTATTTCTCTCTTTTATGACCCCAGCTTTTAATAAATAAGTAAAAGTTTGCCTGGGCATAAAACCATGCTTACCAAGTTTTCAAACTTCTCCTCCGGGAGAATCATGGCATTTCATAGCAGGGGCGGGGCTTAATAAAGCAAAATTGCATCAAAAGCTCCAACTCCATCATAGTCCAGGAGGATGCCTACACTTCTGAGAGTCCAAGAGGACTCCCCAATATTCGGGAGCCTACCAAAAATTACAGGAGAGTAGGCAAGTATGCATAAAACAGAGATTAAGAGCTCGGCCTGACAATACATAAAGCAGAGAAAACGACCAGCAAGAAAAAACTGGGAGAAGCATATGAAGGCTGGGATGCCAATTACCCATCACTGCATTAAGGGTTACTTAAAAGGCTGAGCTGTACCCTGATGTATTTAGACATAATATCTTACAATGCCTACAATTTTCTAAATTAAATTGAGAATACTTATATCAATGCAACAATAAATCTACTTCCTAGTGAATAGAAAACATGGAGACAAGGTGACTTGCCGAAGTTCTCACATTGCTGACACTGGCGATTGCTAACATGGCATCCAACAAACCTCTGCGTCACCGTTATTGCTTTTCACCACCAGCAGTTGTATCTGCTATCCAAAGTCAGTTCTACTCTATAAATGTAACTGGAGAGGCCACTGCAATGACATCCCAGGAAGAATTGCAGAACAAGAAAAGCAGGCAGAAAGAGCCAAAGGCATAGTTACAAGGCCCTGATCTGTAACTCAGACATAACACAAGTCAGGTCACAACAGGCTACTATAAATATACAGTTTATAGGAAAGTTATAACTATTTGTGATCTTTTCATTTTAAAGTAAATAGATTTACATATGCATTTCTCTTTTTCTATTTGGAATGATGGACAAATCATCTTTTATCAAAGTTCTATTCACCATATACTTCCTACTTGTTTCCTAATTGTATATAATCTGTATTCATAAAGCAACATTGTTTTTGATTTATTGTTCTGTGATTTTCCAGTGAAGACTTCATCTTTATCTTCATGCCTTAGAGATGACCTTACTAGATTAAAATTAGCTTTTCTAAATTTACCAGTCTCAGCTGATCCTGTGTAGAACAGCTTTTGTAAACCGAATGTGCTTACACATTCCCAAAATCTCCAGTACATGAATTATTGCACAATGCCGTTGCCAGGTCACAGACAGCCAACATTGCTCCCTCCTTACCTAATTTTTTTCTACACACAAATTACTTGAAATGTTCCCAAAATATTCCCTGGATTAAAACCTATTCAATATGTTTCAAAAAGCTCTGGAAGAGAGGATTTTCCTTTTTTTAATAGCACTAATGGTGTTCATTGCAGCTAGCGGAAAAAAAAACATCTCACAAAAAAGGACAAAATAGGAAAAATGGACAAAGTAGGAAAAATGTTTTATATTGTATTAAAACATTTCATATTATCTTGGTGTCTCCAAAGTACATATAGCCCCCCTCCCCTTTGCATGCAAATGAAGTATTCATCATCATCATCATCATCTATTCATATAGCGCCACTGATTCCGCAGTGCTGTACAGAGAACTCATTCACATCAGTCCCTGCCCCATTGGAGCTTGCAGTCTAAATTCCCTAACATACACACAGACTGAGAGAGAGAGACTAGGGTCAATTTTGATAGCAGCAAATTAACCTACTAGTATGGTTTTGGAGTGTGGGAGGAAACAGGAACACCCGGAGGAAACCCACGCAAACACAGGGAGAACATACAAACTCCACACAGATGATGCCATGGTTGGGAATTGAAATCGTGACCCCAGCTCTGTGAGGCAGAAGTGCTAACCACTGAGCTGCCATGCTGCCATGTCATTATTTAACTCACAGTTGAGTACAATACAATAGCATAATGTTTGCATTTCAGTATTAGCAAAAATAGTAGGTGATGCATCTTTAGAAGTGCTTCTTGCTATAAGGAGAGGAATTCAATTTAGCAACAGCTCAGAACTGGTAGTCTTCTGGCCTCTATATTACAGTTTAGCAGATAAGCACATTTCCAGACAAACTTTGATCATGTCTATGTTGCGGAAGTGTTTTCTGTGCACCTTGAAGTGAGTTATAGAAATCATCCAGGCCCATCACGGAGGTGCACATCATACAGTGGCCTACACTGTATTTATACTATTATAAGCAGAAAGCCTACTCTACCTAGAAATACTTCTGAACCTGAAATATTTTTAATGACGAGTCTATCAGAATTGATATGTTTACAGCTACTAACACATGTCTAAAACATACATAAACAAGCATGGTTCTTCAATTAAATAAGTAAAGCAAATATGACTGTTTCACTACATCCCAAAACACATAAACCATATCTGCTGAACTTTAGATATAGAAATAAAGTCCAAAGTTCCTCACATTTCTAGTACCTGTCTCCATATAAAGTTTTCCCTTATTTGTAAACTATAAACTCTAGGCGTGGAACACTGTTGATTGCAGCAGTGTGTAGTGGCTGGGCAATATACAAATAATAACATATATCATGTAGAAAATGGAAAATTACGGAGAAAAATATTGTATATGTAAGCAAATTAACAATAAATAGACTAAAACATTTGCACTAATAAAAAAATAAAAGTAAAAATAGCAAAAGTTTACATATAAATATAAAATAAACAAAAACACAAAATACACTTTACATTTTATACACATATGATTATAGTTACATTAATATAAATAGCATACATTTTCTGTAAAATAATTGGCACCTCATTTCTAAACCTATGTTTTCTAAATGTAACATTATAGTACTGTACTACATATAACCCACAATCCTTAGTAAATCAATTGTAAGGCAATGTTCATATAAAAAGTAAAAAACTGTAAATATTTTGCTCTGAAACTTTAACTAAGCAAATCATACTTCCAATATCTCAGGGACAGAAGAAACTATAGTTAAAATATAAAAGTTAAGATATATAATAAACTTTTAAAAACAGAGCAAATTTATAGTCATGGACAAAAACACAACATAAAAATAAACTATTTTGCTACCAGTGGGCTGTAGTTTGTGCCCTTTTATGGTCAGTATACATAAATATTGCTGAAACTGGAATATATATGGAAATATTGTTAATTATTTACAGGGCACATGTAGGCAATCATACAGCTTGGTCCTATTGTCAAGATCCCTTTCCGATTTCGTCACTCTTCAGTGTGGGTCAAAACAGATCTGGGAGTTTGAAGCTCAGGCTAATAAGCGAGATCACAAAGGCCTGTTAATAAGTTTAACAAATTACTTTACACACAGGCCGACGTTGATTATCTAGCAACACTATGGGCATGCATAAAAATGATATGATTTTGAGCCAATCAGTCTTTGTCACCACACTCATTTTGGAGTAACGTGGCAATATCAGGCTTGTTTTCTGATAGTGCTATCACTGCTGCATGTAGAGTAAGCAATCTTCATAAGCAGATGGAACCGGAGGCCCTTCGTGGAGAAGCACAAATTTCCATGAAGGGAGTAATGTTTATGACAGATTAATGAATCTTTAAATAACAGACACCACTTGAAATTACACTCAACCTTTTTAGTTTTAGGAACAAGGATCAAATTGAAATACTCTAGACTTCTTGGGCAACAGACAAATTAGAGCTAAAATAATGTCCCATTAGCCGGGAAAGCAGAAATAGAATAGAAACAGATGATGGGAGTGTAAATGTCAAATTAAAAGTGCTGCATAGTATACTGTCGCCACATAAGTAAATGTTAATAAATAAAAGTGCAAGATATATTTTAAAATAATTTGTCAGATTTAATGATGATGTGAAAGTGTTTATGCTTATATAAACTGTAAAAGGAAAAAGGTGATGTTACTCATAAGAAACAAAATAACATTTTATAATTTTTCAAGTGCTGTTTATGCACAATAGCAAACATCTGATTCATTGCTATGGGCAGCACTACATTTCTCCCTGCACCTGTTTTCATAAATATGCAACAGCCTCTTCAAAAGGCAACATTTTTTCTTACTTAATCTAAATGAACAACCCTGACTACTTGTTCACACATGACTTTTCTCATGCTGAAAATGGAATGCAATGCAAGTAAACGTCAGGGAAAATACTAGAGGATACATTATAGGTGGCAATGCATTCTGTACATATGGACAATACAATACACAAAATATACCAAAATAAAGTAGACATCAGACATCATAGCTTTCCCTGGGAATTTCTTACATTGTTTTTTTATTTCAAATGCAAGAAGAGAATTGTATCTGCTGTTAAGAAAAGGAAAAGGTTAACCTCACCAATGTTTTCCACAGTGCTGTCTGTAGAGCACCATTCACTCACAATAAAAGATACTTTGATAGTTATTTACTAACAAGGTTCAAATTTGTACTAAAACCATAGCACTCGATCAGAAATTACTTTTAATTCATCTTATGCAAGTTAGACAAAGAAAACAAATGTCTGATTAGTGCCTACGATTTTAGAGCAGATCTCCAGATTTGAGTTAATTTAGTAAATAACCCACTTTGGTTTAGTTGTTCTAAAAAGGAACTTTTAGCTATCATTTGATAGAATGTACTAGATTAACGATATCTAGAATCTGATTGGTTGCTATGGGCAACACCTCCATTTTTTCCTTTTTTAGTATGTTAGATAATCTACACCTTTGTATTTGTGAGCACAGAGGTCTTATTTTGCCATACTTGCTAACTAACAGATCCCAGGTGGAGGTCTGGTGGCAAGTGTGAAAAGGGGCATTTGCATTTTTGTAATGAGGGGGCAGGGCTTAATGAAACAATTGTCGCCTGGGAGGCTGTCTGCTCTTCAGGAGTCCAGGAGGACTCCCTGAAATTCTGGAGCCTCCAGGACATTCTAGGAGAGTAGACAAGTATGTATTTAGCAAATATATTGTTAGTATGTCACATTTAGTTAATTTTCTTCTACCCTAGTTTATCAAAAGCTGCAATGGTGCAACATGGAAGAATGGGCTGCACATGAGATGCTGTTTGAAATTGAGTACAGAAATACCCTCTAAAAGGGACTGTCACACTAGGATAAAACCTCTTGGAAGGTATTACCTTCTTCTTGTGTAGCACTTAAGCTGCCAACATGCCACAATAGCACAGTTGACATTGAGCAACTGACCCAATATTGCGGAATGTATTATCATAAAACAGCTACAATGCCACATAATGATAGAACATAGCAATACAATGACAAGCACTAACAGGGCGTAATGAAGCCTTTAATGTTCCAGCCCCTTGACCTGAAAGATAAACAGATAGATTTTTGGCCACTCACATGAATGCAATTTTGAATTATGATTCTGTTGCTCGAAGCTTGGTAGTGACAGAATTGATTGTGTGTCACTACCTTTAGATGGGGTATCAAGGGCAGGTTGGGCCTGGGGCAAAGGGGGCACATTCCCCCCGGGTCGGATGGAAAATTACTATTTTGGGCCGGTGCATGAACTGGTCCAAGTCTCTATTTTTTGGTGGCTGGCCCCTCCTCTGGGACCAGGCACCTTTCATCATTGGCCGTGGCCTCTCCTCCCCTCCTTCCCTCCCTTTATGGCTTGTCACATGGGACGCGCACCACATGACAGGTGCGTCCCATGTGTGAACTGCCGCAGTATATATATAGTATGTGTGTGTGGGCAGTATATATAGTATGTGTGTGTGTGGGGCAGTATATATAGAGTATGTGTGTGTGGGCAGTATATATAGTATGTTTGTGTGGGCAGTATATATAGTATGTGAGTGTGTGGGCACTATATATTGCGTGTGTGTGTGTTAGCAGTATATATTTTGTGGGCAGTATATATTGTGTGTGTGTGTGTGTGCAGTATATATTGTGTGTGTGTGTGTGTGTGTGTGGACAGTATATATTGTGTGGGTAGTATATATTGTGTGGGTGTGTGTGGGCAGTATATATTGTGTGTGTGTGTGTGTGTGTGTGTGTGTATGTGGGCAGTATATATTATTATTAATATTATTATTATCATTTATTTGTTAGGCTCCACAAGGTATCCGCCTACTGCCCACAATATATACTGCCCACACACACACATATTGTGTGTGTGTGTGGGCAGTATATATTGTGTGTTTGTGGGCAGTTTATATTGTGTGTGTGTGTGATGGGGCAGTATATATTGTGTGTGGGCAGTATATATTGTGTGTTTGTGGGCAGTTTATATTGTGCGTGTGTGTGTGTGTGTGTGTGTTGGGGCAGTATATATTGTGTGTGTGGGCAGTATATATAGCATGTTTGTGTGGGCAGTTTATATTGTGTGTGTGTGTGTGTGTGTGTAGTATATATTGTGTGTGTGTGTGTGTGTGTGTGTGTGTGTGTGTGTGTGTGTGGGCAGTGTATATTGTGTGTATGTGTAGGCAGTATATATAGCATGTTTGTTTGGGCAGTATATATAGTGTGTGTGTGGGGGGAAGTATGTTAATATATTTGAGGGAAGGGGGTCTTAATATAGTGTGGGAGGTAGGCTATTTAATAGTAGAGTGCAGGTGGGGGCTCATTTATTTGTGGGGTAATTTAATTTAAAAGTGGGGCCCATGAATTTATAATGGGGTAATTACCCTTTAGTTTAATGCTGGGGTGGTTTGAGAGCTATTTATTGATTGTGGGCTGTTTGTGGAAAATGAGGTCTATTTATTAAATGTGATTATGTATTATTTAATGCCTGTGATTGTTGTGGGAAATGGTAATATTTGTTAAATGTAAATGCTATTTAAATTATTGCTGGGGCTGTTTGGAGGGAGGGAAATAGGTTTATATTTTAAATGTGTTTGCAATCTAATGTCAGGGTTGGTTGGAGGGAAATAGGTCTATTTAGCAAATGTGAATATTATTATTTAATGTTTTTTGTCGGAGGGAGGCCTAATTATAAAATGTGGGTGCTATTGATTTAACACTAGGACTGGTTGGAGTTTTCGAAATTTTATGTACCCATTTTTTTTCCAAATAGGGCCTCCAATATTCCAGGATCCAGACAACCAGCAAATGAAGTAACCAGCAGCCACAAGTGGTGAAAATGACAAGAACAGGTAGGAGAGAGCAGGACAGTCTGCCTACTGTCCTGAATCTAATAGGACAGTCCCTAATTTGGGTGACTGTCTCACTTAGGACAGTTGGGAGGTATGTCCCGCTTCACTGTGTACCGCTCGTGAAGGCAGAACTGTGTGCACCTAACAGTAGTGCACACGGTATTGCCTGTGTATTTGTCTAAAATGATAACCATGCTACATCATAGGGGGTTACCCTGTTCAAAGTGACCAGGCCCCCCAGAGCCTTAATCCAGCTCTGGGCCTTGGCATAAAAATATATATATGGATTAAGCAACACTAAAATAGCCGACTTTAAATATAGATAAATATATATTGTACCAAAAACCACCCTTTAAGGATGGGCCGCTACTTATGGGCCAAATCTGTGTGCTTGCCCCCGGGCTAAAGTCTGCCAGCCCTCCCCTGGGTATCAGCAAGGGTTCTACCCTCATTGATACTTTAAAATTGCCGTTGGTGAACCATGTTTTTAGACCTTGGAGAATACTTAAACCCGCAAAAGAGGTAAACATATTTCTCATTCATTTTAACAATTAAAACAAAAATAATTTAAAGCAGTGATTCAGTGGAAAATTTAAACAAAATTTAAACAAAACTTATTAAATAGGCTTCAACATGCAAAGGCAGGGTTATCTTTGAGGATAACAATGTTTTTCCCCATCAGCAACTCCTTTTATGTATTGGGTAAAGAGAAAATAAGCCCCATCTCTGGTGAAAACAGAAGGGACTTTCAACCTTTCATAAATATGCGACTATATATTACACATTCTGCTTAATTCCACTTACAATAAAAAAATACAGCTATTTAACAGATTTTTTTACACTCGTTCCTAATTATAAGCCATACTTTATTTCAAGTGGTAAAGGCTCAAGCAATAACATAAGTCCTTTTTTGGGACTGTAGGGTAGAGTGACAAATATACCCTATTTAGAAGTAAGATTTGTGAGGATACATTATTTTGCTGAAAGGTCTATTCTGTCAATGAATTGGAAGGATTGATTGCAAAAAGAAAAATATAAAATATAATTGAATAGAGCATACCCAGTAGGTGATCACACAGGATGCCATAATCAGGTACGTTAATATAATATATTATGTGCAATGCATTTTTGATTACATTTTAACCGTTCTTGATCTGGGACCTATTGTTTGGCATAATACCTATTAGGGACACTATTGTATGGTATAATACGTATTAGGGACACTATTGTATGGCATAATACGTATTGGGGACACTATTGTATGGCATAATATGTATTGGGGACTTTATTGTATGGCATAATATAATTTGGGGGAATTACTGTATGGCATAATATGATTTGGGGGAACTACTGTATGGCATACATAGTTTGGGGTTACTATTGTATGGCATAATATAATTTGAGGACACTATTGTGACATAATATGATTTTAGGGCACTATTGTATGGCACAATATGATTTGGGGGGCACTATTGTGGCATTATCTGAATTGGGGCACTACTGTATAGCATAATATGTATTGGGGACACTATTGTATGGCATAATATAAATAGGCGGCACTACTGTATGGCATAATATGATTTGGGGGTAGTACTTTGTGGCATAAATTGAACTGGGGGCCACTACGGTGTGGCATAATATCAAATGGGGACACTATTGTGTTGCATAATATGAACTGGGGACACTACCGCATGGCATAATGTTAATTGATGGTGATATTAATATTAATAGGCATAATATGAACTGGGGGCACTAAGGTGTGGCATAATATGGATTTCTGTCAAAGGGGGTGGCCTAGTGCTTTTTCACTCATAAATCTCTGTCATTGTTCATATGGAGGGGGCCCCAAGACGTTGCCCAAAATTTCCCTTGACGACCCTGCCTGTGAGTTAAGGGGGCAGACATCTCCAGGTAAATAATCTAAATGTTTCCTACCTAATCAAACTGATGGATCACATCTAATTACCTCTCACCCACCCCCTCCACCACACTTAATTTCTATACTGTGTTATTTAAAATGAAAAGAAAAGGCGCATATCCAGTTACTGTAGTAAAAAAAATATACGCATATCCAGTTACTGTAGTAAAAAAATATTTTCCTCTGACATTTTGATGTAGATGGAAATATTTTTTATGTGGCAGTGTATGGTCAGGTGATCATTCAACAGTTGTGTTTTTTTTTTTTATATATTTTTAAGCGTTTTATTTCCTTTGGAATGATTCATGAACATTCCGCCATTACAATGCAATTGAGAGAAAAGGGTACTTGTTAATTATATGTGTGTAGCTAATCTGTTGTTGCTATTTTGGAGGAGATTTCCTACAGTGGCGACTGTATAATTGGTGGTGGTAATGATGTAGTGTGTTTGGGGGTTAGTATTTTTAATAAGTGGGAGAGGGTATTGATGTAATGTGTGAGTAATGGTGGTTGCTGTCATTTGGGGGGGGGGATATTCATGATTGCTGCAATGTGGGAGTTTTGCTGTTAAGTGTAGGGGTATTGCTGATTGCTGTAGTGTGGGTAAGTATTGATGTAGTATAAGTGTGTGTGTCTGTCTGTCGGGGGCGGTATTTATTGCTATAATTTGGGTACTAATAATGTAATGACATGGTATTTATTGATATAAAGATCTATTTAGCAAATGTGCAGACTGTTATTTTAATGTTGGGGCTGGAGGGAGGCCTAATTATAAAATGTGGGTGCTACTGATTTAATTCCGGGGTTGGAGTTTTCTAAATTTTATATACCCATTTTTTTTTCCAAGTTGGGCCTCCAACATTCCAGGATCCAGACAACCAGCAACTACAGACACTAGCAGCCACAGGTGGTGAAAGTGACAAGAACAGGTAGGAGAGAACAGAACAGTCTACCAACTGTCTTGAATTTGGTGGGTGACTGTCCCGCTTAGTCAGGATTTGGTTTGACTGCAAGGACAGTTGGGAGGTATTCCTGCTTCACACTGTACTGTTTGTGAAGGCAGAACTGTGTGCACACAGTATTGCCTGAGTATTTGTCTAAAATTTGTCTAATAACCGTATTACAACATAGGAGCCCCCCTGTCTTAAGTGTCCTGGAACCCCTGAACCTTAATCTAGCTCTGGTTAGCAGGAGGAAGCTGATAGCTGTTCCCAGTCCCTGGACAGGACGCAGCCTGCTGCAAGCCGAGGAGATCTAAGTCTCATGAGATTTGGTAAACTAGGTGAAAAAAAGAGCTTCCCTGCTGCTTTACAGAAAGTTCCCACCCTGATGGATGTCAGCAGCATCAGAAGCATAGATAAGTAAAGTGGACTGGGATTGTCATAATGTGGATGGGAAAATCGTGATAAATGTAATGTTTTATCATAATGTATGTATCAATTCCCCATGTTGACTATGCCCCCAACGCAATGTGCCCACACCCTTGGTGGCTGCACCGCTGTGCTGCGGCACATGGTTTATTTTCTACTCATCAACAGAGGTGGGCCTGTATGCTTTTAATGCTAATTTATAGCCGCAGTCCGGCCCTGTGCTTAGTCAAGATTTCCTTTTGATCATCAGAGCAGGGCAAAATAAAGCATTTCCTTGCCATGCTTCATGTGCGACTTCTGTAGTTTGCACAAAAAAATTGAGTTTTTTCAGAAAGCCATTTTATCTGTGATTCAAATGATGACTGTAAGAAATTAACTAAGCTTCTACCAACTACAGCAGGAGTGGACTGCATAATGAAGCAAATGCAAAAGATGGTCAGACCCTAAGTAACCCTCAGGCTTTCAGACCTCAAAGTAAGGCTAGGTACACACTACAGTGTTTTCAGACAATTATCGGGCCAATCAAAAGATAAACGACCATTTAGCCTGATATCACATTTGTTTGCAACGATGTACAATGATCGTTCCAAAGCTCATTGCTATGTTTCAATTGATTTTTAAACTGAACTAAAAATCTCGTTCACCGATGGAACAATGTTTTTCCAATTCTGCAGTGTGTATACACTCACAACCAGCAGTGTCCATAGATCTCTATGGAGTGTGCAGAGTCACGATCTCTTCAGCCAATGGTTACGACAGATGAAAATCACAGATCTGAAGGTAAATCGTGTAAAATGTGTTCAGTGTGTACACATGTATCGGTATGCTGATAAGGACTTGTTTTTTAATCCCTGGTAAAATCATTAAAGATGTCAGGAGAAATTTTCTGTAGTGTGTACTCACCCTTACATTCGCCACACATTTCCTACCACCAGCTACAATTGTTATTCTATTACCTTACGTATCAATTGTTCTCCACATCTCTTAGGGCTAGATTTACTAAGCTGCGGGTTTGAGAAAGTGGGGATGTTGCCTATGGCAACAAATCAGATTCTAGCTGTCATTTTGTAGAAGGTACTAAATAAATGAAAGCTAGAATCTGATTGGTTGCTATAGGCAACATCCCCACTTTTTCAAACCCGCAGCTTAGTAAATCTAGCCCTTAGACTGTAAGCTCATTTGGGATTTGCCATATTTACCTTTTGTTGTATGTTATTGTATGTTATTTATTTGTATCATGATCCCCTCATTGTACAGTGCTATGAGCAACATAAGTAATATGTTGGCACTTGAAAAATAAAGGATACTAATAATTTATTCATATAGCTCCTTTTTCCCCAATAGAACTCAAAGCACTTTATTTAGTTGCAGAGGGTGAGGTAGCCATCTTGGGCATCCTCAGCTGCTATTCTATGGAATCATTGACATTAGTCCCTGAATAATCAGTTTACAGTTTATATTCTGTACCACTCACACACACCAGGATCCATTTCCTGAAGGAAACCCAAGCAAATATGGGAATAACATACAAACTCAACACAGATGGGGCCATGGTAAAAATCAAACCCATGACCCCAGCACTGCCACAGTTAACCTGTATATGCTACCATTTACTTTCTATAGAATCTAGTCTTAATATTTGATTTTAAATTTTGTGCATAATTCCACTTTAACATGATTATAATACCAATATATTCTACTATCTTTTGAGTGCCAAAAATAGCACCTGCATTCTAGAGGAATAGTCATTTAAAAATTTTAACACCTCGTATACATTTATCTGTCAGGAACATTTGCCATAAAGCTCTCCTCAATCTCCAGTCCTTCACCAGTAAAATAGGAATATAGTTGACATAAATACTGTATGTGTCTCCACAGGAGGAACAGACAACCACAGAGTGAAACAGTATTGGGCTGGGGAAAAAAGGCAATGAGAAGGAAAGAGATGGAAGGAAAAAATTCTGAAGTTTACTGTAGAACTGGTTTATAAAAACAGAACTTTGCATTACGGAGAAACAGCCGCCAAATTTGGCTAGTCACTAGATAGATTTATTAATGAATGTGCTGACCTATTTTCTGCCCCATGGCTGTAAAGACATCAAGCTATTAACCAGTTCCATACCACAGTTTCATAACATCACTATCCCCGCTGAGTTTCCATAGGAAGATTCCATGTGTGTAAACATCTGGGAAAAGGTCCATAAAAGCAATGAAGTAGTTAGAGGGGGGAAAGAAGAGAAAAGGGGATGGAAGGAAGGGAAGAGAATGAAATTATAACACATATTCTACAGTGTTATAAGAACTAGCAAAAGCAAACATTACGAAGGTGATAGCCTAGGTTTGTGTCGGGCAACTGAAAATTCCACTAACTCCAGGTTTAACCCTGAATCTGATACACATTGGCTTACATAAGAAAAGTCATGAGAATTTTTTTTTATTTGACTTTGGGAAGAATAATCCAAAGCATATACACCATAAATGATAACATAAAGCAAAAGTAAAGCTTGAAATACAGAAAATATGTAGTAAGATATACTAGACAGTCTATTTAGCAAATTGTGAAAAAAATCGTGAGAAAACAGCTGTTTTCTCAGAAGAATGGCTATTACAGGTCTTCTATTAATTTATTAAGGTGAGCAAACTAAATATACAAATAAGATAGCGCAATTCTCAAATCGGCACAATTATTTAATGTTCATATATATACAAAAAAAGAGAAACCAATAAAAATCTGTATCACTATAAGCATAAATATAAATATGCATATGAATAATACCAATACATACTGGATTACTAATAAACAATGGTGTGTAATACATGTATACAGTCGGTAATTCGATTAAAAAGGTGTCATTGCATCACCTAATGCAAAAAATATCACCATATAGTGAAAGTTCAACGACACCAAGTGTATTGATAGAAAAATGCCACTGTATTCAAAAAGGACTCATTAGATAAAGCCTCACATCTATGCGTATGAAAAATGACAGCCTCCTTTTATAGTGTCTCCTCTGTTGATGTACAGAGCCTAGGCGGTGTGCAGCGCTGTAGATTTGTGAGTGAGCCTATATTACCAGCACGTGTGCTGTGTTCGGCAACTTGCGCTTCCCGTTAGAGGCTCATGAGTTCAATATCAAAATTTATCAGCCCACCTACAGCGGTGATTGGATGAAAGCATGTAGCTGGAAAATATGAATAAGTTGGTATTTCGAATCATGCGCTGTATTAAGACAGCGCATGATTCGAAATACCAATCAGATGTTTGATTTAATTTCATTCTCTTAGAAGATACTGTATCACGTTTAACTAAAAAGTATCTCCTTTTTGGATTCTAAAGTCTTATCGTTAATTTGGTCTGCCTTTTATAGATAGTTAAAACTCTTTCCTTTTCTGGCTGTCCCCAGTGTCTACAACACCAGTTTTTGATAGGTAAGTAGGGCAATTATTCAAGGTTCACACCTGTCTGATTGAATCCAGGGGGTACTCATACTACAAATGATGCTACATCTATTCCCCTTGCTAAATACAGGCTTTGCAGATTTGCAAATTATGGAACTTTCCATGTGTATTTTTGTGTAGAGGAAGTCATAAGGAGAAGTTCTTAAAAGTGTCACAACAGTTTAAAACACAAAAGACAAATGCAGATGGTAAATTATGGAAATGAACTTAACTAAAGACGATAAGGAAAGTAGATGGTTCAACAGCATTGTCGAAGCCCGAAGACAGGATGAAGAATGAGCCTGGACCAAAAAAATATTCTAAGGATCCTACAGTTAAATACATGAGGATTTAGGGGAGAAGAAATATTTAAATGTCAGCAGAAAGTTGCAAATCATGTGCAGCTATGGCTCTCCAGAAGAGCTAAAGGAAAAAGTTGGAGAGGAAGTATCAAAAGCAAGGTTGGAGAAACATTTGTAAATAAAAGGAATTCCCATGCCATGAACATAGCCACAAACTAACCATCTACCACAATATTTCTATAAACATTCTATTTCTATAAACATTGAAATAATTAGAAATGTTAAAATAAATTAAGGACTATAATTCAGTGTTCTCTTGATAAATGAACAATGCACAGCGTATTTCATATTTGTCAACATTTTAAATCTAGGGGACATAGGGAGTTCACCATTGTATCACCATGCCCCCCCATTCCCCCCCACCACATTTCAATGCACAGATTTGCTGCATTGTATGATAGGAGCAGCCATAGGGAGAGTAGGGAAAGTTTAATTTTGTTCAGACAATCTAGTAACATTACTGATAATCACAGTAACTTCTCATGTCCTCCAAAATCCAATTTAAATTACTCACCATTACCTACCAACCCCTCAACAACTCCACTCCTGTATACATAGTGAATCTCATCTCAAAATAATCTCCATCACACCTTCTTATATCTGCCTCTGCCTTGTGCTCCACCTCTGGTAAACACCTCTCACGTATGCCTACAAGACTTCTCACTTGCAGATACCCACTCATAGAAATTGCCTACCATTCCCAATCAGTCTCTCGTACAACCTTCAAATCTTCAGACATTCTCTGTCTCTTTATTAGAGATTACCCTAGTCCCACACTAATCATCCAATCTCCACTCTGATCCACACTCTTTCCCTCATGTTTCATCTGTAACTTCTTCCAATTAGAATGTAAACCTCTCATGAGCAGAGCTCTTACGACCCTTTGTTTTCATATCTGTATTTATTTTGTCTAATTTTAATGTCCCTGTTTCATGTATGTCCTGTTTTCTCCACTGTTCTGCTTTACAAATCAACTATAATAATAATAACTTTAACAATATACAGTAGATACAGACTAATATATTTTGTGTGTTACTACCTTTTGTGGACACATTGTTATATGTGAATGAAAGAAGTATTGAAAAATATATTTAGTCATTTAGATCACCAGCTGCTGTAGTGTTTTATGTGATAGATCTATAGCTGCAGGTCAACCAGCACAGAACAGTATTATCCCCACAAAATCTCAAGCTTTACATTTCTTCACATCACAAAGAAAAACGTGTTAAAATAAGAGATAAATGAAAAAATAGGAAATTTTCGCACAGAGTTTCAAAACCATTTCCCAGAGGTGCAAAGTTCCAACAATACATTCTTCCATCTCTGTTTTGCTTCAACATTGCACATGTACAAGTGCTGCATAATAAAAAGAAACTAATCTTTTTTTTTTTTTTTTTAAAAAGGGCATCCTGCCTCACTCCCAAATCCTCAACCAGCCCCAGCACTAAACAGCCTGGGATAATTTACAGTACAACAGGAAGAATACAAGTGTGTCCTCCTGCTATAGCAAAAACCAAACCAAACGATATGTCCCTCTGTCCTGCAGTCATACAATAATCACCCATTCAATCATGGACACAACACCAAGCAGTAGAGTGAATATGTCCACAGTGTTTTATTTAAATTCTTTCATCTTAAGGTAACCAATTAACCCCCCGGGTCAATGTATATTGTGGCCAATAACCCTAAACCAAGTGCCCAATCAATTGGCCACTAGGCACTCCGTCCTAGTCCAAATCGTAATATAATAACCCAAAATACTGTGTCCCAAGAACCCCTTCAGGACTGCTGGTGCTGCCAGTTCCTGGGGTTCCCACCAAATATAACCATACCTTCCCAATTTTTTCCAACTAATAAGCTCTTCTGCCCCAGAAGAGGTCATTTCACACCTTAAATTGGCCTCTGCTCACAATTTACTCAAAGACCCTTTACACTACTTCTTGTATATGTATATTAAAATAACCAAACCAATATCTGACAAATGCACCCCCATCTTGCATATACAACTTGGATGTGCAAACCTCCAATTCCCACTGTCTGAGATTTATGTTTCTGCATATATAGAGCTGCCTGCTCAGTTAATTCCCAGCTTCAGGCCCAAAGGCAGCTTTGCTGCTTTCAATCCCGTCCAATGTAAGAGTCCGCACATATCCACCCCTTGTTGGCCTGGTATCTAAAAATGTAACCGCATAGCATGTGACACCGCTGAGCAATGCCCCATGCAAATTCCTCTCACTACTTCTTTATTATTTATATCTGTTTTACCTCTTGTTCTTTTTTTTACTCCCATGCCCATGTTCTAACCTAAGGGTGGAGCAAAACACATGTAAGCCTCCTTGTAATTATTCTTTGGAATGTGCCCCTTTTGTTCCTGACAGCAATCTCTCCAAAATACTTGCTTTGTTACTGGCATTACTACACTTGCCCCTGACCACACAGTTGCAGCCCCCTTTAATGTTCAATTCTGCCACTGCAACCCTGCCATCCAACCTCTATAGGGCATGTGCATGCTCCCCTGGCATCACCTTCTATGTTAAATGCATCCCCATAAATTGTACAACTAACCACACTGCAGACTGATCAGTTTGAGCCGCCACACCTTGTCTGTAAACTACAACATCACTCATTAACCTCACTCGGCCCTTGCACCCCTTCTTTGTGAGTCTATACCCACAGTGCCACTCCAGGCAGCATAGTTAGTTTGACCCTTAGAAGCACTTCAGTTAAAAGCCCATGTTTCCAATTGAATGTCTTCTGCATCTCCTGCCTCAGTTCCTGTAGTCAAGAACTACAGGAGAAGGCACCTCCATTTGTCAGACACATTTGTCTCCCAACCCATGCTGTGTCAGCAAAGCCCAAAATGCATCTCCTAATGCAATTTTGCTACTACCTGGTGTTATTTTCCACTTTCTCTTCTGTTTGCAAAGCAAAACACACTTACTACCTACGTCTCTTCTGCGAACTTGAAAACCGTCTGTTGGCTACTGAGGCCTTTAATGCCCTCAGGGTTCTAATGGGCTGGTAGCCTAACCAATCTCATCTACCAGTTCCTTAAGCTGCCTCTGCACCCTAGCCCTGAGACCTTCTTTGGCTTCATCCTCTCTCTAGACACGCTATTTACCTGTCTCCTAGATGGCTGGATGCCTCACTTGTGAGCCACGCTCTTTACTTGGCGATGACCACACCTCACTTCCATAAGGGCCCCCTCTACTCTTTCACACCAAGACTGGTTCAGAGGCATTCCACACACCATAGGGGACTGCCCGCCTCTACCTATTTCCTCTAGATGTTAGCACAACCCTCACATTCAACTAACTCTGCACAATCAGAGTAACTTGTGACCGGCCCCCGGGGTACAGCTACGATAAGGCCACTCAGGACCCTTCTGCTATAATCCAACTCTCTCTACCAACACATATCTGCTCTTGCAGACATCTCTCTTTCCAGTAATCACCGAATGTGCTTTGTGCCTGTAAAGTACACATGACCACTAGAGGTTATATGTTACCTTAGCTCAGTGGATACCAAACTTTCTCAGTTCGAGGCACCCTTAGGGTCTCCATAATTTTTTCAAGGCACCCCTAAGCCAAAATATTTACCAAGAAGTCCCCTGCCATGCTTACAAACGGCCCTGGCCAAGGCACCCCCTGTGAGAACACCGCGGCACCCCAGGGAGCCACGGCACACAGTTTGGGAACCACTGCATTAGCTTGTTATAATGTAAAAAGGGCTAGGTGAGTGTGCCTTCTGCTTTTATATATGCCCTTCCCTGCTGGGCTTGATGCTGCTCAGCCCCTCCTCACTTCTATCATGCCTAACCTCGTGATCTTGTTAATTTGCTCAGGAGAAATCATCCTATTCCACTCAAGGTCAGTGAGATTTCCCCAGTTCTCATAGGGGTAGCAGCAGGCCTGGCGCTCCCATTAGGCAACCTTAGGCAGTTGCCTAGGGCGCCGGGACCTGCAGGGCGCCGCTCCCGCTGACTAGATTTGAAAATCTAGTCAGCGGAGAAAAGTGTGAGTGAGGTGCAGCGGCGGCGGGGTGCCGCCGCTGTTTCTTCTCTGTCCGCCCGCCCGGGCTGCCCGGCGCATCACACTGCTGATCACCTGATCACTTACGTCAGTGATCAGGTGACAGACCTTCCCAGCGGCCGCGGCGCCTGTGCTTTAATATATCACACTGTCTGCCACTGGCAGTTTGCTAATACCCATCGCCCCCCTCCCTTCCCAGCATGCATAGGCTGCTCCACCCCTCTCCTTTGTGATAAAGAAGGTGAGGAGCGGTGGGCAGCAATTAGAGAAGAAGAGCCTCCCAGCCTTCAGGATCCAAAAAAGTAAGTATTTATCTTTTTTTGGGGGGTATTATTATTATAATTTAATTAATTAAAGTTTGGAGTAAAAAAAAATGTTGGGGGTGGGATTTTTTTATTATTATGTCACCCTTTTATGTGCAATTTTAAAACTAAGGTGGTTAAAATAATTATTTTATTGCACCTCATGCTCTATATTTAACTTGCTTCAAGTCAATAATAGAGCATGACGTGCCAATAAAATAATTATTTTATCCACCATAGTTTTTAAATCAAAGATAGAGCATGAAGTGCCAAATAATATTAATTTTTCTCCCACATAGCTTGAAAATTAAATATAGATCATGAGGTGGAAAATAGTATTTTTTCAATGGTATAAAAATGACTATTTTCCACGTCATACTCTATATTTCATTTGCAAACTATGTGGTGGAAAAATGACTATTATTTGGCACTTCATGCTCTATCTTTGATTTAAACACTATGGTGGATAAAATAATTATTTTATTGGCCCTTCATGCTCTATTATTGACTTGCTGCAAGTCAAAAATAGAGCATGACGTGCCAATAAAATTATGGTGCTGCAGGGGGGGGACAGAGGACATGGTGCTGCAGGGGGGGAGGGGGACAGAGGACATGGTGCTGCAGGGGGGGAGGGGGACAGAGGACATGGTGCTGCAGGGGGGGAGGGGGACAGAGGACATGGTGCTGCAGGGGGAGGGGGGACAGAGGACATGGTGCTGCAGGGGGTGGTGGGACAGAGGACATGGGGGGGGCAGTATGCTGCAGTGGGGGGGGGCAGTGTGCTGCAGGGGGGGGGCAGTGTTATGGGCCATTCTCACAAGTTTTTGTTCCCATATCTAATACTTGGATACTTCCCCTCTAGAAATTCTGTGATTGCCCCTGGACAGCAGTGGAGTCTGGACAACATTCTCTATAAAACATCACGGCAGCCAGACCGCTGTAGGAGGTAAGGCTTATCTTTTTTTTTTTTTTTTTTTTTTTACCAATGAAGTGTGTGAGGGTCTGGGAAGTGGGTATTTGGCGTGTCTTGGGGTGGGGGGGGCGGTATTTTGAAATTTTGCCTAGGGTGCTGAGAACCCTAGCACCGGCCCTGGGTAGCAGGACCAGTGACAGGCTCCCTGCTGCTGTCATAACATGCCGGATGAGTCCATAAGGTCCCTTTCCTGTAAACCTTTCAACTAAGGTTTAATTAAACAAATATTCATCACTTTTATTAACTAAAAAAAATATTTATTTGTTTCTTTATCGGCTGTAGCTCATTAAAAACACATCACAAATGACCCAAGCAGCCAAAGTGGAAAAATGCATGATGGACTAATGGTGAAGGGCAGGGGAGGGCTGTCAAATTTTAGCACACAGGGCAAGACTCAACTCAGCAGCCTATTTTAAAGGAAAAAAATGCAGGTGGCCCAGTGACCTAGCCCAAGGTAGCCCACAATGGGACCGGACGGGGGGCAGATGACCCCCTGCCCCCCCAGACCTGCCTGCCCTGGTGAAGGGGAACAAGTGGGTAATACTTATGGGGATTTTCCATGTTGTTTTATGTTTTTGCACAACTAGGAATTCTAGGCGGAACACTTAATTTTTAAAGTCCAAGTGTGCAAAATTGATAGAGATTTAATAATTAATTGCTATAATAAAAGCAAAAGTTGCTTTCACAAAGTATTAGTTTATGCGGTGTGCATACATATGCAACCAGTGTACTGTAGTTTTTTTACTTTCACTTCTTTTTCCATAAAATTGTGTCTGTTTATCACTCGCAATTTGTTGATTGCAAGGTCACATTAAAGGTGAAAAAATGTTGATCATGATTTATTTTGATTTCAGGTTTTATTATAGATAATAATATATAATATTTATATTTGTAACTCTAATTTGACCTTATGGATGCCTTTCCATTTCTGCCTCACACACTTGCTGTAGTCTTGATAAGTTTTGCTGTTGGATCAGGCCCTTTCGCTTGTAGATGCAACGTAACTGGATAAAGTTTGTAGCAGAAACATGAAGCTAGTTTCACATGCTCTTTCTGTGTCTGAGAACAACATTCTATATGCTTCTTTTGCATTATAAAATCTATGTGCCATATTGATTTAATCACACACTAATGCAAACAAAACACTAAGCACTGTCCCTAAACTGTGTTTTGTACTTGTGCTAATACCAACCTGTTGACATATTTTATTTCTACTAAACCTACTACCACTATGCTGGGTGCACAATACAAAAATAACTGCAGATGCGATTTCTATAATGATTTTATCAACGCAATTTACTTGCAGATCTGTGCTCTTCATCTCTCATAACCATCTGATGAACAGATCATGACTCCGCACACTGCTAGTCGTGAATAGATTGTGACTTTGCACACTCTATAGAGGTCCGCCTACGCTGCTGGCCGTGAATAGATCGTGACTTTGCACACTCTATAGAGGTCCGCCTACGCTGCTGGTCGTGAGTACATACACACGTTATTCCATCATTGATTGTGATCTTTAGGAAGTTTAGAAAACCAAATCAAACGATACAATGTGCTTTGGTGCGATAAAACATGATTGTGGGAGAGTATATACTAATGCAATATCTTACCAAACTGTCATTTATCGCGTGATCTGCATGATAATTACATGAAATTACTGCAGTGTGTACCCAGCTTTATACTAATCTTTATATATTTTTTACACTATACCTAATTACTGTTAACAGTAAAATGTATTTACGTCCCTTATCTCCCAGGTGTTAAGACATTTTCTTGGGAACACTATTTCAGCACAAGCCCTGGTGATGTTCTGAATAACCAGTGGACAAAGCATTTACTTAAAGGGCTACTATATAAAAGGCATTTCCCAGAAGTCTGTTTTTCTTAATAGTAACAGGTTAATTGTATATGGACTATAGGAATTAGTGAATTTAGCTAAAGCATATTTATGAAACACATTTTGGCAGAATCTTATAAACAAAATTGGATACATCACTTATTTTTATTGTGCCCCACATCCCCCAACATACACACCTGTGGGTGTCCAGCACCAGAAATATTACCCTGGTTCTTGGGACACAGTAAATAAACACCATAGGAGTGTCACGCTGATTTTCCTGAACACCTCTACGGGCTTCGAGAAAAAATGAACAAAGATACATTGCCGCAGAGTACCTTCACGGACTATACTGGAGGCCCTCCGCAGCACACCACTGAGAATTAAATTGAATGTGTGCTATTGGTAAAATAATTCTGCCAGACACATTTACCACGAAACTAGAAGAATTAACAATTACCTGGTTTACCTGTAAATACCATCACAACACTGAATAGTCTTTATTTTCATATTGACCACAGGGGTTGTTTCCAGTTAGTGCAGTGGTTCCCAAACTTTTGCAGTTCGCAGCACCCTTAGAGTCTCCAAATTTTTTCAAGGCACCCCTCCAAAATAATTATTGAGCAGTCCTGTTTTAGAAGTAGTTGGGTCAAAAAATTGTAATAAGTATTTAGGTCAGGACAGAAATACTTATTTAGTTGTATGCAAAAATGCCCCCTCTGCATCCAGACACTCTGCCCTCAGGCACTCTGCCCCCTCTGCATCCAGACACACTGCCCCCTCTGCATCCAGACACACTGCCCTCTCTCACACTGCCCCCTCTGCCCTCTGTCACGCTGTCCCCCCTCCTCTGCTCTCTGTGACAGCTGCGGGAGAGAGGAGACTGCTGGGTCCCGGCGCCCGGCGGATTGGTAAGTTTCTGTGTTCTTTCTTTTTTTTATGGCTGGCCCGCGGCACCCCAGTGACCCCTGGGAGCCGCGGCGCACACTTTGGGAACCGCCGAGTTAGTGCATACTTGCCAACTTTTACTCGCAGGCTTCAGAGAGATCCCAGGGAGAGGTGGGCGTCCGGGGGCGGGTCTTGATGATTTGCATCATTTTGGCCCTGCCCCCTAAACGATTGTCTCAGTTTTGACCAATTACAGCAGGGGACGGGGCTAAGATGACACAATATTTGCGTCATTTACGCCCCCTTCCCCTCCCCCGTCACTTATCTATTGCGGGGGCGAGAACCGGGAGGTTGCCCTGCTCTCCTGGGAGCCCGGGAGGTCTCCCAGAAATGTGGACATTCCGGGAGAGTAGGCAACTATGCGTTAAAGAAAAGCAGCTAATGAACCTCTAGAGACTGAAGTGTCTTTTACATTTCTGTCTCCATTACTAAAGTCATGTTGTCTTACCTGTCAGTCTTTGATTTAATCTTGGTCTCCATGAAAATGGCCACCTCCATAGGCATCAATACATGGACATAGGACACAATTTCTGAAATGTGTCATCCTGCCACAGATGATGAAGCCAACCATGTCTTCTATTGGCTCAGCATCAGGGAGAATGCCAGACTCTTCAGGGAGTGAGGGAGATCACCCCTATTTCAGGGAGTCTCCCTGACATTCAGGGATAGTTGACGAGTATGAGTTATTGTAACAGTGTGGCTGGAGTCAAAGGTGGCCATGTTTGTGCAGATTGTGAGTTGGGCTTGGTGGACCAGGGGCTGGCTTATTTTCTTCTAAATATTGCGAAGAACATATCATGAATGTGAATCTGCAGTTTGGAAAAAGAGATTTTATGGACCCAGGAGCAGTTTCGATACAGCAAACAGAACTCATCTGAATTATTTGTGAGTTTTAAAGTCTCAATCTCTACATTAATCAGTATATGTGTAAAATATTTGCGCAGAAGTTAGAAAGGGGATATGACACTTTTCAAAACAGGAACCATTCTTTTACTTGCAGTAATGGTTCCTAAAAAAGTAAATGCTAAAAGTATTGTACTGAACTCAGATATATAATCTGCAAATGTAACATGCTTCAAAGTACAGTATATCATGTAAATGGTTGAGATTTTCTATATTGTTTGAGTTTTACCCTGTTCCCTAGGAAGTAAAAATGAGACAGTATTAATGTAAACAGAGATTTATCCTGAGATCAACTGTATACATTGTGTTGAGTACATTTAGTAATAACATCACCTATAACATATCAACTATTATTTGTCTGAAAAACAAAAAAATAACTTATATAGGACAATATTAGTCATACTTGCCAATTTTTATAACCTATCCTCCCAGAGGACAGATTATGTGACAGCGGGTAGGAGGGGGCGTAGTGAAATTGTTACATCACCATAGCCCCGCCCCTACTTAAAAAAGGGGGCAAATTTCACAAATTTGCAGCATTTAATTGCGGGGATGGCGCTTAATGGAGAGATCTGTCATTAAGCCCCTCCCCGCTCTTCAATGTGGTGAATTTTGGCATTATATAGTAGGGGGCGGGGCTATGGTGACACAACTACATCACCATGCCCCCCCTCCACAAGGAGATTGCCTGTTCTTCCGGGAGTTCATGTGGACTCCCCGAAATTCAGGAGCCTCCAGGGAATTCTGGGAGAGTAGGCAAGTATGAATAGTTTTTTCTCGCCTCGCATGTAATCATTGGTCATTCAAAGGTGCCAGGCAATACATTTATAAAGAAGCACTGAGAAGTGTAGCTCTCACAGTATCAAATGTTGATGCAACATATGTAGCAGGTTACTATATGACTGACTGGTAATGTTGATCAGTAGACACCATCATCCTATTATAGAACATTTTAAAATAATTAACCTTAATGGCGCTAAAGTACATGACTATAAACACATAGGGCCTGATTCATTAAGGATCTTAAATGAAGAGGATCCTTATTTCAGTCTCCTGGACAAAACCATGTTACATTGCAAGGGGTGCAAATGAGTGTTCTGTTTTGCACATAAGTTAAATACTGACTGTTTTTTCATGTAACACACAAATACTTGATAGCTTATTTGTACACTGAAATTTAAAGTTGATATTTCTGTGCTACATGAAAAAACAGTCAGTATTTAACTTATGTGCAAAACAGAACACTCATTTGCACCCCTTGCAATGTAACATGGTTTTGTCCAGGAGACTGAAATAAGGATCCTCTTCATTTAAGATCCTTAATGAATCAGGCCCATAAAGATCAATTTAAAGAATAATAATATGCAATAATAAGATAAATGTTAAGTACAAAAAGTCCCTCTACTCAAATTGAGAACTGGAAACCCTTAGACTGAATAAAGAAAAAAAAAGCGCAAATTGTGGTGATGATTGAGGAACTGCAATTAAATATATAACGCACACGATTTTCTAAAACCGCAGTGTCTCCAAGAAACAATTAAATTGCACTCAAAAAGCTGTACTTTCTTTAAAACATTTAAAACATTTATTATATCATAATAACACTTTTATTATATCATAATAAAAAAATCAGTTAGAATCAGAGCAATACAAATAACCTATACTTATTAATTCTCCTTAATATTATTAATTGTTATTAATAATTCTTATTAGATACACCTCTATACATATGCTCAGATTTACAGTTTCTTTTATTCTCAAGCTGACAACACTTGTATGATGTTCATCAAAGCAAATAAACATATCAAAAATATAACAGAATGGCTAAGTAACAGAAAACACTAGAGTTCTATGTGCATATCTGCCATTCCAGATGAATATACATCTGGGAAAGTTTGTGCCACCATGTATACTAAGAAGGTAATACCATGCTTATTCCAGTCTTTCTTCAAAATACTAATAGTACAATCAACACTTGGATTAGTTCCTTTAGGGAAAAAGAAAAGCGTTGTCCAAGCGGCAAAGTCATATTTACAGACTTTTTTGAAGTTCTTTCCGGGAGATGGGCGTGACTGGAGGGTGGGAGGGGGCAGGGCGTGGCCAATCGCGTTATTTTAGTCCCGTCCCCACTGCGGAAATGCCATTTTGAAGCCCAAAAATAATGATTCCAGGCTCCATTTCTACTATCCAATTTATAATAGTTACCACAGAGATAAGCCTAACTACATAGGAAGTTACTCTACAAAATAATGTGTGAACATCTGAATCCCAGAATTGATTTACTACGCTTTACATTCATGGCTATGACAGCCAAACTGATTATCTTGTGAGCAGTTTGCTCAATATAATTTAAAGAATTAAAAGAACAGGTCAGGACAGAAATACTTATTTATTTATTTTATTTTTTTAAATGCGCAACGAAGGCAGGGAAAAAATGTATTTGCCAAAGCACACTAATAGTAAAGCCTTGTTGGGGGAAGGCAGTAAAAGTGTCTCTATCTCAGAAGCCCCCACCCTAGGAAAATAATAGATCTTTTGTTTAAAAGGGGCAGTTTTCTTCATCAAATAAATGTGGTTGAGTGATCTTGTGTAAAAAAACAACAACAAATGCTGAACTCTATCTTAATCTAATTCTGATCTTAATCCTTGCTCCTAATCTTTAGATTTCACAATAGTTTAAACCCTGGCTCGAGAGTATACAAATAATGTGCATAAAATAGATGGGGGATAAAATAAGGTGATAACAAACTAGAACAAAGGTGAAGTATAAGAATCCCATAGACTGCAAGTTTGCGAGCAGGACCCTCTTACACCTTTGTCTGGTTTACACAGTATTGTTTATTACTGTGTTTGTCCCCAATTGTAAAGCGCTACAGAATTTGCTGGCACTATATATATATATATATATATATATATATATATAAATGTTGATGATGATAGTGGATTTTTGTATTTGCTCTATAAGGACCTGTGCAACTTTTGCCACAGAACCCTATGTAGCCAAGATTCGGTGTACCCAGCACGTTACATGCATTTTAAACCTTCTTGTATTGGCCTGACTCATTTAGCCACTGCTCAAAATCATAAACAAAATCCCCTTTAATCTAGCATATTAAACAGAGCATATAGACACTAGTTGACAGATATAATAATCTGTTCCCAGTGAATTTCTAAGAAATGGACAAAGGAGTCTAGGGACTCGAATGTTAAACATACATTTTCACTTAGAATGTATACACACTACAGGGTATTCAGCCGATTATCGGGCCAATTACATGATAAACTACCGTTCGGCCTGATATTGGCTTAGTGTATATGTCGCATCAATGAACAATTATCGTTCCAAAGCACACAATATCGTTTCATTAGATTTTTAAACCCGACTAAAAAATTGTTCAACAATGGAAGGATGTCAGGCAAATTGTGTAGTGTGTATGCACTCACGACCAGCAGTGTCCATGGAGTGTGCAGAGACACAATCTGTTCGTTGGTTATAACAAATAAAGAGCACAGATCTGAAGGTAAATTTTGTAAAACATGTTTAGTGTGTACACATGAATTGGCATGCTGATCGGGACTTCTTTTTGTTTTTCAGTTGTTGATAAAAAAATATATTGCATTGGGAGAAATTTTCTGTAGTGTGTACCCAGCCTAGCTTATACCGGAAGCCTTATCTACTTACACCTGTGGGGGACTCACCGTGGTCTTCGGATCCTGGTGAGTCCCTCCAGCTTCCTTCCGAGAAGGCGGCGGCCACGTTGTCTATTTCCATCATGACGCTGATGCATCAGCAGCTTTATAAGCCGCTGCGAGCCGCGATTTTGAGCAGGTAATGGGCGGAGCCAGAAGGAAGTGGAAGTCGGACGGAGAAGCACAAAGACGCCGGAAAAGACTTCAAGACCACCGGAGAAGACTTCAAGACGCCGGAGAGAAGAAGGAGGAGTTGATCGGAGAGCAGTGAGCGGCAGGGAGCCCTTGTAAGGACTGAGAGCTACCCTGTCTGGAAGACGATGTAATCAAGTAGAGAAGGCCAAAAGAAGCCGGGAGCAGTAGCAGAGTGAAGAGCTACACCGAGGTAATGCAATAACAGGTAGGGCCCTACTGGGCATGCCCTCTATCGGGCCCCCACCTGCACCACTCTTACTCTTTCCCACAGTGGGCATAAGGCCCGAGACCAATACCGGACACTAGGCCCAAGCAACAGATAGGACTGGGCCATATTAGGTTAACAGGGCTCAAGGCCCTTCTAGCTTTGTTCAATAGGGCAAAAGGCCCTTATAGTTTAGGTAGATAGGGCATAAGGCCCTTGTAGTTTATGTAAATAGGGCCCTTGTAATTATATTAATAGGGCACAAGGCCCTTGTAGTTTAGTTGGGGCATAAGGCCCTTGCAGTTTAGTTGGGCACCAGGCTCTTGTAGTTTAGCTGGGGCATTGGGCCCTTCTTTAGTTGGGGCACCAGCCATTAGGTGTGGAGACATAAAGACCCCTGGTAGGTAGAGGGACATTAGGTCCCTGTTGATAGCAAGGTGGTATTATTATTATTATCGTTTATTTGTAAGGCGCCACATGGTTTCCGCAGCGCCGTACACAGTACAAACAGTAGACCATACAGGGTAAAACAGTACAGAACATTAAACATAAAATACCAATACTTCAGAAACTCCGGGCAGGCAAATACAGTAGAGACGGAGCGGAAGAACAGGTATGGAGACAGGAGGAAAGAGGGCCCTGCTCATACGAGCTTACATCCTATGGGAGGGTGAACAAAATCAGGCACAGAAGGGAGCCAGTGAAGCAAAGGGGAGAGAAAAATGGGGGCCAGGGGAGAAACAGAAGAGATGAGAGGTTAAGTGGATGGTCGGTAGGCCTTAAGGAACAGGTGAGTTTTAAGTGGCCGTTTGAAGGAGCACAGGTTGGGTGAGAGACGGATGGAGCGAGGGAGGTCGTTCCAGTGAAGGGGGGCAGCACGGGAGAAGTCTTGGATTCTAGAGTGGGAAGAGGTGATCAGAGTGGAGGAGAGTCGGCGATCATTGGCTGAGCGCAGGGAGCGGGCAGGAGTGTGAATGGAGAGGAGGTTAGAGATATAAGGGGCAGTAGACTGGTAGAGAGCCTTGTAAGTGGTGGTAAGGAGTTTGAAAAGGATTCTATAGGGGAAGGGGAGCCAGTGTAAGGCAAGACAGAGAGGGGAGGCAGAGGAGGAGCGGCGTGAGAGGAAGATGAATCTCGCAACCGCACTGAGTATAGAGCGGAGGGGGGCGAGGTGGGAGCAGGGGAGACCAGTAAGGAGGAGGTTGCAGTAGTCGAGGCGGGAGATGATGAGAGCATGGATGATAGTATTGGTGGCATCTTGAGAGAGGAAGGGACGGATGCGGGCAATGTTACGGAGTTGGAAGCGACAGGCTTGGGCGAGGGATTGGATGTGGGGGGCAAAAGAGAGAGAAAAGTCAAGAGTGACTCCCAGGCAGCGGAGTTGGGTGACAGAGGAGATAGTGGAGTTGTTAACAACAATGGAGAGGTCATGCTGGGAAGGGAATATGGGTGGGGGAAAGACAATGAGTTCAGGTTTGGAGATGTTAATTTTAAGAAAGTGTGAGGACATCCAGGAGGAGATGGCTGAGAGGCAGTCAGTTACACGAGAGAGGAGGGAGGAGGAAAGATTAGGAGAAGAGATGTAGAGTTGAATATCATCAGCATATAGGTGACACTGAAGACTGAACGAGGAGATGAGAGCCCTGAGGAAGTATAGAGTGAAAAGAGTAAAGGGCCAAGAACAGAGCCCTGAGGGACTCCTACAGGGAGAGGGGAGAACCAGACGTGGATACAGAGAAGGAGCGGTTAGCAAGATATGAGGTGAACCAGGCATGGACAGAACCAGAGAGGCCGAGAGAGAGAAGATTTTGCAGCAGGAGGGGGTGGTCCACGGTGTCGAAGGCCACGGAGAGATCAAGGAGGATAAGTATAGAGAAGTGACCCTTGGATTTGGCTGATAGGAGATCATTAGTGACTTTAGCCAGGGCTGTTTCGGTGGAGTGGAGGGGGCGGTAGCTGGATTGGAGAGGGTCAATGAGGGAGTTGTCAGAGAGGTGTCTGGTGAGGCGGCTGCAGACAATAAGCTCAAGTAATTTGGAGGCATATGGGAGAAGAGAGATGGGGCGGTAGTTTGCAAGAGAGGTGGGGTAAAGATTGGGTTTCTTGAGGATAGGGGAGATAAGAGCGTGTTTGAATGAGGATGGGACAACGCCGGAGGAGAGTGATAGGTTGAAGAGGTGTGCGAGGTAAGAGCAGGCAGTAGGAGAGAGAGAGCGAAGGAGGTACTCACCTGAGGGTGGTAGACCCTTATAGTGATAGAATTGGGTGCTAGGCTCTGGATAGTTTAGAAGGAAGATAGCCCCTCGTTAGTTTATTTGTAGTTTGTGAAGAGTGGCATATAAGACCCCTCTAACAGGTCTGGAAGGGCACCTAAAGTCCTGAGCCCCAAGAAGGCGGGCTGAGAGGCCAGGGTGCAGGTTGTAGGCGGAGGCCAGCGCAGAGGCTGAGTACCAGTGGACCTGGGTGACCTAAGCGAGTAGCAGCAGGTAACAGGTGTATTCATGGTTATCCCTCAGGATCGGGTGAGTACCTGGGGTGTTCAAAAAGGGAATTGTAGTTAGTGTGTTAGAGTTCCCTTAGGTTTCCTTACACTCCTAACCAACAATCTAATCAGAAATATAATTTTATTAGCTGCTATCTGAAGTTTATTTCTCAACATAAAAGTGCAGGTAAAACTTAATATACGAGTAATGCTGAAGTTGCTTGTAGATTATAGAAGCCACATTGAATAGAACTAAAATCACAGATGATAGGGTACTACCAAAAGGCAGAAGGAATATAACCAATACATAGAAGTCCTAATTAGTGTTAGCTAGGCCAACACCATAAACACTGATATAAAAAAATACAGACATTATTAAAAGCACCACCCCCTCAGTAAATTAAGCTTGTTTATTTTTTCATTTATGTCTTAAATTAATCATGAGAGTGAAGAACCTTTGGGACTGTCTGCTGTTGCATGTTTAACTTCTATGTGCTTGAATGTTTTGTTTATATTCGTCAAAGTTTACATAGGAATTCGTGTTCTGCAAAAGTGTAAACTACACTATTTATCTAATTAAAAGTATAGGGATGGGATTGGATGTCCAGCAGCTGTATCAATTATTTTTGCAGTATGTGAACCTGGAAATGTCTCTCTAAAGACCCCCCCCCCCCCCCACCCCCCCAAAAAAAAGCTGTCAGTGAGAAATTCGCACTTAGCATCCAAAACCCTTGCTCCACCAAGCACCTCAGATCAGGTGCAAACTTTTATAAATCCAGAGAATAATAGCACCATAGCACAACAATCCATGTGCTTACCTGTAACTGGAGAGGCGAAAAGGGGACAAAGGCTGAGGGCAGTAAGGTTCACACAAATGCCGCAGAGGCAGACCTGTGCGGAGACACGTATACGCCCGTCAAGAGCCGTATCTGCTAGCACCTTCTGATCGGCTGACTGCATATTCACCTTTATAGCTGATAGGTGCTTTCTGCATTGATTGTACATATAGGATTTTTAGGATAGTATATCTGCTGTGTAATATCAAGCCTAAAAACAAAAGTTTTTTTCAGCTATCGAAACAAATGTTAACAAACTTTTCTTGTGCTTATAACCTGGTTGAGTATATATGTATGCTGGTGTATTTATGTCCGATGTAAACCTGGCACATATGCTACAGGTGCAGAGCTGGATGTTTCTTAAGATGCTAATTTTTGTTTTTGGATGCACTCTGTAAATCAAATTCAGAAAAGATTTATTCCATGAAAAAAGTGTTTCAGGATCAGTAGAAGATTTTATTCTTATTGTCATTTTGTTTAGATCCCTGTAGTCAATACATGGTCTTAAAGAATGGTCTTTTTTTCTCAAAAAATACCATTGTTTTAGAAGCAGATTTGCAGATAAGAATGTTTATAAATGTTCTTTCAATTATCTAAACACGGCTTTGGTTTCTGAAATAGAATCGGGAATAACAGGACTGTCTATAGCTCTGTATAGTAGTTGCTGAACCATTCTTGATAAACCTAAGAAGCTATATATGTAAGCAGTTGATTCTTTCCAACAAAGACATGGATACTAAAATGTGAAACCTAAACTGGATGATAAACTTATTTCATACCCTTGAGTACATACTTTCTCTAGACAAACCTTCGACTGTGCCCTGGATTTTCAATAGAAGTGATAACTGGCACCTAGACATAAACCCTCTACCCAAAGTCCATTTTTCTCATGTGTGTGCCAAACAGTGGCAAATACTTGATTCCAGAAACCAAGTACGCCCACAGCAATTACTGAACAATACTTTCTGCAACATCTGCTAAATTTATTGCAAATGATTTTAAAACAATCATGTGACCATTGCTATTGTACACTAGCCATGCACTAACCAAAGTGAGACAATAGTTAACGGAAGTTCATTCTTTATCCCCCTAATATCTTCCTCCAATGCCCATCATTAAATAATTAAGGATACAGAATAGCACATTCTATCTGCTGTAAAGAAAAATAGTATATATGTTATACATACTTGTCTCCTGCCATACCTCCGGGCAATGCGGAAGCATGTATAAAAAGAAGAGGTGACTTAATGACGTCAACTCGCATTAAGTGAGTGGGGCATATATATGGTAACGCTAATTGTGTCATCACGTCCATGGTCCCTGAGTGTTCACTGACTTGGGCATGACTTGATGCAATTTGAGCCATCACAACAGATCCCTGCCTACATTGCAGACAGGTAAAGAACCTGTCTCCTGGATATTCCAAGAGAGTAGTCAATTATGATGTTACATTGCAATGCAGTAGCACTGTAAATGAAACTTCACATTCTACACATAAAGTACATTTTTATAACAGAGTAAAATATCATACTGATTAACAGTATTAATTAAACTACAAGGAAAGCCGTTACCAATTGTCATTTATTGTCAAAATTAAAATAGCCCTATATGGTATAGATTTACATTTTCTGATGCTATTGGCCACTTTTTCTGCGCTGTCCCATATGCCCACCTCTCTATCACCATAGCATGTAAGACCTATAGCATCTAATCTTTAAAAATAAAATAAATGCACATAATTTATGACTATTTCTACTTAACTCAAATGTCAATAATAGGCAAATAGCAAATTATTCATGTACAAAATAAAAAGTAAAATAATAAATATGTATAAAATAAACAGTGTGGCCATCCTAGTCTGGGCCTATATGGCCTTTGCATAAATAGGGACCTAAATCTTCTCAAATACATAGAATCCAATACATGAGTGAAAAAGGAAAAAAGCTGGAATCTGTGCAGATTAGCAATATGAATGGAATTCTTAAATTCTTGAATGTAGTTTAAAAAATCCCAGAAAAGGATAGCATTCTTGATGACAGTCCAGCCTACAGCAGACACCAAGCCAGAGCATGTTTGTCTTCAGTCTAATCAATGATTGCTCCTATAGACCTAGTAAGAACTTGGCTGAGTGGTATGGTCAAAGATTACAAAGGTCACTAAAGCATGCTGTTCCTGATTATCTGTAGTCAATAAAGAACTGCTAAAACAATAGTTTTATAACTGGAGGATTGTCAAATAAAGTTCTGTTTATTTTTAGATAAACCTCTATTTCTACCTGATTATCACCCTCTACAAAGTTCACTGAAAACTTACATTTATCTATGCACCATCTTCTGACTCCCAAACCAACATAGCTGTTTGAATGGATCATATAGCCCCTCTAAGCACTTTTTACCATTGTAATCTGGCTGAACCAATAGTAAATATGTGACACTTAACCTCATCAAAGTCCTATTTATCTATAAATTGTAATATTGCTAGCAGGGCAGAATAGCTGCTTCAACACAGTCCGAAGCCCCTCTTATAGCAAGGGAGATGTTATAAAATGGAGAACAGACTGTGCAATTACTACATCTTAATGCACTTTTGTGCAGAGAAGGGGGCATTATAAAGAGGGTGGTATAGAGTGGGAGTAATGTAGTTACTAATATCAGTGGAAGCTGTCATGCTTGTTCTATCAAAAAAAGAATGAAACATGAGAAAATGGAATAGTGAGCCCAGTGGGCAAATAATCTTGAAAAATCATAGAAAGTCTAAAAAATAAAAGGGGAACAACCAACATTAAAACTGATTGTAGTATTTCACAGCGATCCACAAGGACACACTTGAAGAGAGCAGGTATTTCAGGCTGCAAAGGACAGCATGCAATTAGACACAGTCTGTCAGACTTGTGGTAACATTTGTATTTATTTTTGTATAGCTGTTCTTGCTGCCTAAAACAAACTAATAACCTTTAGAACAAAAAAAACACAATGTCAAAGACATAGAAACATATTATCTAAGCTGTGGCCTCAACAAAAGGCCTAGCAGAGAGGTCACTTGTAGTGGTGACACTTACTACAAGCCACATGATAGTCACAGTCCATATCCCTGACAAAACCTGCCGTGTTAATAGCAGCCAATGATGCTGCAGAAAAAAGACCTCATCCATGTGATATGACAAAAAAACAAGAAAGTACAGCTCCGGCCCTCATTAAAGACTATGTTTTTGTATAACGTATTTTACTCTTTGACATTCATAATGACATGACCACACAACTGATACACTTCATAGACTATTGTGTTTTATATAGAAAAACATGTTTTGACATATCATAGATAAATAAGACTAAATATTGAGAAATCTGAAACGACATAACATACCGAGACAATCCAATACAGTAATTTCCATTAGAAGGAAGTTTAAGCAGAGACCACAGGCTACATTCTATATAGAAAATGAACAGACATGATTTATTGTGCTCTGCAACAGTTATTACATATACCTCACTGATGTGACAGTGCATGAAGAGACAACTTAGTTATGGCCATTCACACTACATTTCACTACAATGCACTCACATACAGATAATTTTACAGTCAAAGGACAGTCATCTCACCATTTCTGGGTGCACTCTAATATTAGTTCCTGGTAAGAAGCCACAAATTGGAAGCGGGATGCTCTCTTCCCAGTCCGCTGTAGTCTTTTCCATACTGAAGTCATGGTTGTCTCTTAGTGTCAGTCTCTGGTATATTCCAGCATGATAATGGGTGAACACAAACTCTCTCTTTCCTTGCTGGTGACTCAATCGTGCTCTCTCTTCTTGCCTCTCCCTTCCTGTATGCTTTCTCAGTCTGTCTCACTCACTGTTTATGGTTGTGTCATTTTCTTAAAATACTACATTTACTTTTTTAATCTGTCTCTATGTTCTCTCTCTTCTTAATAAAAGAACCATTCTTATTCAGTGCACTGAATTTTAACTCACTTTTTCAGTGATTCCCCTTGCCAGTCCTTGCTACAGTCACTGTTTCCAAGTAATTATAGTTGCCTGTTAGTGACAGCTTCTTTCGCTTTAGCACAGTAACTATCAGTCTCTTTCAGTCTACCTCTTTCCTGTTTGTCACTGAAAGCTTCCCAGTCTCACTCATAGGTGTCTTTTTTTCCAGTCTCTTTCTCAGTGTAAGCTTCTGTCTCTCTGATGTGGCTGTCTGTCCCTGTCTACTTCTAACTCTTTACCTCTTTTTTTAGTCTCTCTGCTTTTTCCCTCTGAGTTAGAGACAGCCTGTTCCCCTCAGCTAAGCAGAAGTAAAACTTCTTTCAAGGAGGAGGGAGGGGAGAGGGTGTGTCTGATTGTGTATATATTTATATATAACTACATACAAAACTGTGTGTGTGTGTGTGTGTGTGTGTGTGTGTGTGTGTGTGTGTGTCTCTCTCTATCTCTCTCTCTCTCTCTCTCTCTCTCTCTCCCCCCGTATATGTATAAAAATTAGGTAAATAATGCACATATAAAACTACACAATTATAAAACATTTCTTTAGGCATGTGAACAAAATTACAACTTCTATTCTTACTAGTAGAAATTGCATAAAGTTTAAAAGTAATTTGACATGCAGCATAACTATCCATTTAAGTAAATATCATTAAGGCTTCTACTGCATTGTATTATATGTACTGTGCCTGTATTCACCTTGGCTTATTTTCTGGACACTTTGGCCTCTTCCACACATTTTGCCTAATATAATATGTTCACACATATTTTCAGAGGAAGTTCAGCACCTATGATGTCTGGTAAGATACTATTGCATAGTAGTATCATTTAGATATTAATAATATTTGTGTGTATTCAGTAAAGATGATGCTACCAGTCCCGGAAGTCAATCACCATCTCCCAAATATGAAAACAAACACTAATGCAGTGACTTTCTGGTAAAAACGCCATACTTGCCCACCCTTCCTGAATAACAATACACACCATCATAAAGTCATATCATTAGTAGCAATTTGCCACATTAGTCTGAATTATTTATACAGTCATTTTATCCTCATTATTTTTCAAATTACATAACTGTCTGGAAAAGTTTGTTATGAAGCCCTAATAAGTTTGTACTTTAAGAAACATTGTTTTCCCTGGGACAGGGCCTGGTGTGCTGCTGACCCATTAGTCATTGCACAGACTACAGTTACGTCCTTGCTTAGCAATTGAGGGTACAGCAGTGTACAAAGCGGTTCTAAACTCATATGATACGGCATATTACACAAATAGCACAATTTATTGCATAACTTTATTTAGTTCATTCTCTAAGTGCTTCCAGAGCACTAGTTACCTGGCAAATGAGCATTCAAAAACGTCTGTGCTTGCAACTGGAGGTCTAGTGTGTATCCCTTCAGATGGTGCTGGGGACCCATCCAAATGAAGGGGAGATGAAAAGGTGCCAATTAACTAGAAAATATTCTAGCTTATGCTTTAAGTCTGAGGACAACAATGCTTTTTAGCACCCTAAGTAAAAAAAAAGCCAATCTGTGTTCCTGATCCACGTGACATCATTATGTGAAATCTGTGTATTAATGACATGTACTCACTGTTTTACCACTTTGGGGGTATTCAATTAGGTCCACGATAACACTCATTACACTGAAAAGTGCGCAGTTCTGACAGTAATACGGTAAAGCAAAAGTGCGGATCTTCCTTCACAACCCAATGGGGTGCGCACGAAAGTCCATGTTATTGCGGTACCGTGGATTGCCTTCGCGGCCCGTTTTGCGCGTTACCGCGGACCGGAAACCTAATTGAATAACCACCTTTGTGTAGGCAATTTATGAATGATGATGTTGTGCACAAGACACCAAAGTTGTATTTGTATACTATGCACTTATATATACATTGACGGTGATGAAAAATCAGTACCTTTCCAGTCATTTCAACCATTGCTCCATCTAAGACAAACCGAATGCAAAATCCAATATGCACATATAAACACACACGCTGATGACGATGATGACGACGAACGGCAACAACAGCTAACCACCGATGACTGCATAAACATCTCACCAGCTGATAGAATTCATTCATTGTTCGTGGCTATTTAACAAAATGTAGCAGTCACTACTTTGTGGGTTTTTTTGCGTTACATTAAAAATAAAAAAACATTTTCTTTTGTTTCGCATGTGGTTGTTTCCTTGATAAAAATTAGTTGAAGCATGTCTGCAAAGGTGATTTTCTGCAGAAGTGCAATTAGAAGATGCAAAATGTTTCCCATTATAAGTATACAGACAAGACCTGTATTTTGGCTGGAAAACACGGAATGCTATGTTCGGAAAAACTCAGTGAATATTATTGCTGACTAGGTTACCTTTGGTTCTTCTCTGGTGATAACCCCTTGATAAGTATAAGTATAGGTGGTTGAAGAAAGTTCAATGATGTGTGCAAAAAAACACACTGGAGAGCACAGCAAACATATCTACTATTATTACTATTGTTTTTTTATATAGCGTCATCTTATTATGTAGTACTGTACATTGAATATACTGTATATCATTCACATCAGACCCTGCCCCATTGAACCCTCCGATAACAAGATTTTCTATCAGTATGTAACACAATTTATAAAAAATAAGTCACCAGATCAGCTGAGCGATACTTACTGGCAGTGACAAAAGAACTCTTACCGCTTGTCAGGTCAGTGTGAGCCAACTTTGACATGCGCACTGGAACTGGAAGCCCAAACTTGAGTTTCCAATTCTAGATTTAAAAAAAAAAAAAAGTTTCCTTTGAAAGAAAAGAAATGTAAAACATATAAAAATAAAATAAATAAACAAAAAAACAGGAAAAATACTTTATTTTACAAATAAAGCTATTTTTTCCATGGACACCCCTGGCAAAAACCATCCCGAGATGCCGTTCGCACCGTACCTGTAATCGTACTGTCCTTGGTAAATGGGCTTCCTTATTCTTTATTCTTTGCATAGGGGAGAATTGCCGGATCCTCCCTGGCAATGTCTACCACCAGTAGTAGTCATCACTAGGAGGAGAGCATTGGTAAATAGGAAGAAGCCCTACATCCTGAGAAAACTCACATTTTTGCAGGATTTAGGGCTTACATTCCTTTGATAAATAGAACCTTTATTTCTCTAACAAACACACACAACCAAAGTGCACCCACACAAACCCAGGAGAGCATATAAACACAGATAGGGCCCAGTTGGGATCCAATCTCATATCCCTAGCATTGTGAGGCAGCAATGCTAACCACTGTGTCACAGTGCACCTATTACATAAAAAACTGATTTGCTAAACTCTTCTATACTGTGCTTAAACCGAGCATTGAATGCATGAAAAAAAGTGCATGTTTTCTCTAAAGAAAACAACACTGTAAATATTGTGGTTTATTAAACCTTTTGCCTTCTGTAGAAAATGCAACCTGCAATTTGACATGAAATTAGTTACGATTACTGTTGCTGTGATGGTCAGTTAAACTGTAGAAGGCACCGCCCAATTTCCTATGTCACATGATGTGCATGTAATCATCTATGACAGCTTTCTTTGTTTATCTTATAAAGCCCACAGCTATGGATTCAGATGACGATTATTAAATAAATAAATAAACAGCATATCCAACAAACAAGTTAAAATAAGTACATTATAATACAGTATTTTATATTCTGGACAGACTACCAGGTAATCACATTTTTCAAGAATTTTGTAATATGGATAGGTACAGTTACATCTTTTCAGCAATGAAGAATTCTGCAGCATGTTGCTAAGCAAATGTTTTACAGATCCTTCTTGTGCATGAGGGGTTAAATGACTTCTAACCCTCTGCCCTTCTATATCCCTTTTTCCCTACTATCTTCCCTCAGCTGCCACACTGTCTCCTCTGACATTGTCATTGTGTATATAAGGGGGACTGACAGACATTGACAGCTGTAAGATATTCCTAGAGGTGACACTAATCCTGTCACTGTCACTCACACCCGTTGCCCCATACAGCAATGCCATAAGTCAGAGCTGCTCTGAGGCACAGATGTGTCAGCATTATACTGTATATATTAATATTATTTTGCAGCTTAAAATGTAGGTATTATTGATCAGAGACACTGGCATGAAAAGTCCATGAAAAAAAAGCTGATGTGTTCTGTCACTATGTTGCTACTACATTACATTTATCACTGCCATCCTTGTACTCTAAACGTACAAACGTATTATTATGGCAGGGAACGTTTACTAGCCATCGCACAGTTTGTTAGATGCTAATGCATTTTTGGTAACTGCAGTCTTAAAAAACTAATATATTGTATAATACACAAATCATGGGAATACATGAATAAACCCATATAATTAATATCTGTGTACTGATGCCATCATTTATATGTTATTTAGGAAAACTTGTGTATTAAAACGAACATGTATGAAAGCAGCTGACCTACAGCCTCATGTTCTTACATGATCTCAAAACTCCATGTTAACTTTTAAAATGCTTAGTATTTACATTAGATAGTCCATCACTCCATATATAATACAATACCATAATTTGTCTAGATAATAGATGGATGAAGTTAACATATTTTCTACTCACTGTGTTTTAAATATGAGAATAACAGCTGCACACAGACTATGGTTGCTGTAACAATAGTGTATTAAAATAATTTGTAGATCATTTAAAAAACAAAATCAAAAATAGGCTGTATAATGTCTATATTTGACTGCAAGTATAAATATAGCTCATAGGAATGTGATATAGGATACATTATTTTGACATTTTTGGCACAAATACAAATTGTTACTTGATACTTTAGGACCTACGGGAAACTGTAATAATAAAACTTTGATACAATTTGAATTTATAAATATTTTGTGACATTTATTAATTTTGCTCGACATTCTGTGAAAACTCCAAGTTAGCCACTTTTCTGGTACCACTTGTAGAAAACCACTGATATATATAGAAGAGCTAAATATAACCACAATTCACTGTGATGGTGTTGCAAGCAGCGGCTTGCGTCCAACCGCTCTCACCTGCATCCCGGCTGTTGTCATGACTTCCGATACCACTGTCCCGACCATCAACAAAGCAATGGCCGAGACGCCTTTGCAATCACCGCTGCGTCCTGGCATCTGTGGCAGCCTCCCTGCCAGTTATAGCATCTATGTGCTGCACAATTGCTGACCAGCTCTGTCCAGTTCTATCCTGTGAATACTCTGCATTTGATTCCTGTTGTGACCTTTGGCTTTGACCTTGCTTGAACGCTGATTGTCCCTGAATTCTGCCTGTTTTCTGGATTACTACCTGCTCTGACCTCTGGCCTTTTTCCTGGTTATCCTGCTCTCTACTGACCCACGACTTCTGGCCTGTCCTCGGTACCTTCCTCCAGTATTACGACTTCATCCACCCTGCGCTATTGTTATAATGATAAGCCTTTACTACCCTAGAGCTTAAGTCCTGGGGGCATCTGTGTACCTCTGGACAACATCAGTTCTACGGGAAAGGCGGCTGCTAAAGGTGAAGACCTCTATTAACCTGGTTCTAAAGGCTTATCTGATAGCCGTAGTCCTAACATTATAACCGGTCAATAAAATGCATTGGAGGACCTGCCTAATGGATTTGAGTCAAACCACTGCTAGTCCGGCTCAGGTTCTGGCAGGCCATATCCAGACATTGTCTGATTGTGCAAGAGGAAGCTTTGAAATCATCACCAGCTACTATGGCACCTTCTATAGAGCCTAAACTTAATCTTCCGGATCTCTTTTCTGGGGGACGCAACTTGTTCTGGAACTTCAAAGAGAGTAGAAAATTGTATTTTCGTCTGAGGCCTTGCTCCTCAGGTTCAGAGCAGCAAAAAAGTTGGAATTGTGATCTCGCTGCTCCAGGGGGACCTGCTAACATGGGCCTTTGGGCTAAAACTGGGTAGTCCTGTCCTGCAGTCTGTTGAACTATTTTTTAGGGCTGTTTTATGGTGATCCAGATCGGATAGCTTCGGCTGAGTCTAATCTCAGATTCTTGCGTCAAGGTTGGCGATCCACACCTTCTTCATTCATCTCATCTACGTCTTTCCCTACATCAACAGAAGGAGTAGGGCCTATGCAGCTAGGGGCATACTATCTTTCATCTAAGGAGAAGACCAGAAAACAGACTTTACTGTGCAACAAAGGTCACGTTCTTCTCTCTTGTCCTAATAAGTCGGGAAGACTAGGCATGAGAACAAAAAGGAGGTTCATCTAGGTTTGCAAATCATCTCCTCAAAAACTGCAGTTTTGTTCCCTGCCCATGTTACCTATTGTTCACGCTCCATTGGAATCTGGGCCTTTTTGGACAATGGTGCCGCTGGACATCAAGTTTTCCAATTCCTTTGGAATTCCCTCTGTGAAAGTCAAGTCTGCCATTACAGTCTGTGGTCTGGATGAAGGCCCGTTACAAGATTTTCTATGACTAGATTATCTATGAGACACCCCCATTACAGATAACAGTGGGGACCCTCCATACTGAAACTCTTTCCTTTTATCGCATTAGCATCTGTGCTGCTAATCTTCATTCATCATCTCCACAACCCAGTAGTTGATTGGTCCAAAAGGGAAATTGCTCACTGGAATTCTTATTGCTCTCAAGCCTGTTTGTTTTTACCTCACCGGCTTCTGCAGCCTCTCCCTGAACAACATCCTGCACCTTACCATGATTTCCAGAATGTGTTCTCTAAAAAAGCGGCTGACTCTCTGCTTCCACATTGTGATTTTGATTGTGCTATCATGTTAATTCCAAGATCTAAGTTGCCTAATGGGAGACTGTATTCACTCTCCGGTCCTGAAACCAAAGCAATACAAGATTATGTGGAGGAGAATCTGCAGAAAGGCTTTATCAGACCTTCTAAGTCTTCTTTGTATCTAAGAAGGACAGCAGGCTGTGTCCCTGCATCGATTACCGGAGCCTTAATAAGATCATGATTAAGAACACCAATCCACTCCCTCTCATCTCAGTATTGTTTGATCAACTGAAAGATGCTACCATCTTCAGCAAGATTGATCTTTGCAGTGCATATAATCTTGTCTGCAGAAGGTGACAAGTGAAAAACGGCTTTCAATACCCATTCCAGTCATTATGAATACCTGGTCATGCTGTTCGGCATTTGTAATGTACCTGCTGTTTTCCAAGATGAGGTTCTCTGAGATTTCCTTAGTCAGTTCGTTGTCTTCTAACTGGATGACATTCTGATATATTCACAATCCTTGCTGCAACATTGTCTCCATGTCAAACAGGTCTTCCACAGACTTCGAGATCATCACCTCTTCGCTAAACTCAAATGTGAGTTTGAAGTCCAGAAAGTATCGTGGGAATACATAAAATCCTCTACTGGATTCTCCATGGATCCAAGCCATCCTGGATTGAGTAAGGCCTACCAATATGAAGGCCATCCAGAGGTGCTTGAGCTTTGCAAATTACAACCAAAGATACATCTGTGCTTTCTCAGATCTGGTGTCTCACATTGTTGCTCTTACCCGTAAGGGGACGGACCTTGGTAATTGACCTACAGAGGTGGTAGTATTTTTTTACTCCCTTAAAAGGGCATTTGTCTCTGCCTCTGTGCTGAGACATCCCGATCCTGACTTACCTTTTGTACTGGAGGTAGATGCCACTGACATAGGCGCTGATGTTGTACTATCATAGAAGGACCCCCATGATCACAGTTTGCACCCCTGTGCCTATTCTCTTGTAAATTCTCTGCTACTGAAGTTAATTATGATGTAGGCAATTGGGAGTTTCTGGCCATAAAATTGGCCTCTGAAGAGTGGCATCACTAGCTATAAGGAGCCATTTATATCATCTCAGGCTAGGTACACACCGGTGCGATTTCGTCCCAAAATCGGGCAAACCAGCCAACATACGACCCTTCGGTCGTAAAATCGGTATAGTGTGTATAGTAACATGATGGTCGAAAGTCGTTCCAAAGTATCGATTGTCGGATCATTTGGTTGGCCGTACTGTTTAATATTTTCAATCACAGACCAATCATGTAGTGTGTATGCACTCATGCTCACACTCTCCATAGAGCTTACAGAGTCAGGCTTTCTTCAGTCAATTCTAACAATGAATGTCCCGGTGAATAAATGTGGAGAGTGCTGTAGAAGTAATAATTCATTTGTTTGTTCTGAGATAGAATGTTTTATTTCAGAGTCACAGAAGGAAAACAAAATTTGTTAGGACATGTGTATATATATATATATATTCGTTAGGACATGTGCATATATAACATGGCGGTTTTAATCAGTGTGACAATGTGACAGTAATGAATGAATGAATGAATGAATGAATACTGTGCCGTCATTCTCTGAAGACTAGAGGACCAAATGAAGGACCAGATGAAGAGCGCAGATATGAATGTAAATCGTGTCAGTGTGTAGGCATGAATCGCCAGACTGATCGGACCTTCAGTCGTAGATACAAATGTTTGAGATAACACGTCTGTCGGAAAATTCTTCAGTGTGTACCTAGCCTCAGTCATCACTGATCATAAAAATATACAGTATGCTGAATCTGCTAAATAGCTGAATTCCAGGCAAGCTGGTGGGCATTATTTTTTTAACCGCTTTCGATTCATTATTACCTACAGACCTGGATCCAAGAACATCAAGGCGGATGCTTTATCTCAGAGTTTTGTTTCCCACAATGTACACTCTGCTGAACGCTGCCTATCTTTCCATCCTCTGTCATTCATGTTGAGTTGACCCAAGACATGGGTATAACTCTTCACCGATTTCAAGAGCTGGCTCCCTTTGGAAACACCTCAAATTGCCTGTTTGTCCCAGTCCACCTTAGGAAGGCTGTTCTCTCTGAGGCTCACGAGAACAAGACTGCCGGACATCCTGTTATCTCCAGGACCATGTCTGTTTAGAGGTCATCCCTGTCTGCAGATGTCAGTATCTTTGTTCTGTCCTGTGAAAGTTGTGCAAAAAACAAAGTCCCCAGAAACTGTCCCTTAGGCCAGTTCATACCATTGTTTACCCCTCCGAAACCCTGGACACACCTGTCTATGGATTTTATCGTGGAGCTTCCATGCTCAGCAGGGCACAACACTATATGGGTGGTTGTAGACCGATATAGTAAAATGTGTAATTTTAGTCCTTTGACTAGACTTCCTAGTGCACAAATTCTAGCATCAATCTTCATTTAACACATCTTCCGTATGCATAGTCTCCCCACAGATATTGTCTCTGATCGCGGCTCTCAATTTGAGGCTGAATTCTGGAAATCTTTCTGTGCGCTCCTTGGCATTAACATCAGTCATTCATCAGCATATCAGCCACACTCTAACAGACAAACCGAAATGATTAATCAATCCTTGGAACAATTTATATGGTTGTACACCTCTCAATTTCATGAAAATTGGTCATCCTTACTACCGTGGGCAGAGTTTGCATATAATAACTTCCTTGATATCACCCTCTCCATCTGTGACACTCAAATTGTAATTTTAAAAGACCAGTATATACATGTATTTTTTTGCAATATAGGAGTAGTCATCATATTCCAAGGAACAACAATATTCCCAAGAGTCAAATTGAAGATTACGACACAACTGTTCAAATGATGCAGACTTTTTAAGACAGACTAAGACAATGTTGGAAAACTTTAAGGATAGGGACTACCCAGAACCTTTACTAAAAGAGGCAGAAACTTTTTCTCTGACCATGGATCATAACCATCTCTTAAATGGGGAAACCAATAGAAAGAAAAGAGATAATAGTATGAATAACAGACCCTTATTCATTTCCACTTATAATACTAAATCTCGTCAAATCAGGGGGATTATGAATAGAAAGTTTGGTATTTTGAAACATGATAATATATTAAGTAAGGTCTTGGATGACAGACCCACTATCATTTTTAAAAAGAATATGGATCTCAAAAGAATTATAGCCCCCAGTATGTTGAAAATGGAAAATAAATCCTCTAGGGATTCTTGGATCCCAATAAGGCCCAACGATTGCTTTCGCTGCAATAAACCAGTGTGTATTACTTGTAAGCATATTTTGAACAAAACTAAAGGAATTAAATCTAATTCACAAGGTGCTGAGTTTTCGATAAAGTGTTTTATCAATTGTGACACGGTGTATGTAGTTTATGTCTTGGAGCGTAGTTGTAAACTAAGGCCCGGGAACACAGGAGGAACATATTGAATAATGTATTAGTACACAGCGTCTCTAGACACTTCTCTACTGTATATGGAGGTAATGCAGAATGTCTTACAGCAGTGGGAGTGCAATTTATAGACAATATGATCAGAAGACGGGATAGATTCACTAACCTATGCTTAAGAAAATCTTCATGAATTCTAAAACTTGGTAAACTTTGCCTTATGGGACTTAATAAGGCCTTGGATCACAATTGTCTAAATTGATATGTCCCTCAGCGAATGTTATCTAATTTTTAATGAACAACATTATGGGTTTTATATGTTTATTTCTAACTATGATGAGGCTATGTTTAGTGTTCGGTTTGATCAAATTCATGGTACTTATGAAACAACGAAATTCCTGACATTTGGTTTTTATGTGTTTTATTACTTTTTCTGTTTTTATTTTCATTTTTACTATTTTTATGTTCATATTATCAATGTACATTGTTTAATTGGACAGAGGGGTCTTTTATAGAACTGATAATATATATTATTTTATTATCTAGTAACTGTATTCAATTGGATTTATTAGTGTGCAAGGCACAATCTGTGGTAACAGTATGTATTTGTCTTACCTACCAATATATGTGATGATTTATTGGCTAATTAATCAGATGACACATGGAGCTTGATTAGTCGGTAGAACATCATTTCTTGCAGCCCTTAAACAGAGGCCTTTTATCCACCACAAACAGCTTTGAGAAAGTCTTTGTAACGATACTGGTGGTATTATCTGAAGCCCAATTGCCAAGTAGATATCCAGAGAGTAGTCAGACGTTTGCCGGGTCGGTACACAAGCGGGTAGTCAGACGTTTGCCGGGTCAGTACACAGGCGGGTAGTCAGATGTTTGCCGGGTCGGTACACTAGAGGGTAGTTAGATGTTTGCCGGGTCGGTACACTAGAGGGTAGTCAGACGTTTTCCGGGTCGGTACACAAGCAGGTAATCACAGATGCAAGGTAGTGTAGCAGGTAGCAGGAGCTGAGCAAGCAGAATACTGAAGCACACGTCTGAACCAGGAAGTGCCATTTGTAGGCCCAAACAGCAAACCAAGGTTCCAAGATGGTTCCTCTTCGATGTCAAACTGGCCATCTTGGATAAGGGCAAATCTAAGGGCAAGTTTGCAAATACAGAGACCTCTAGTGGTCGGAGGTGCAAATGTCAAAGTAATTCCTTACAGTCTTACTGATATAAGACGAAACGGGTCAATTGAAAGCTCCAGTTGCTGAGATCTTTCTACATGCCATTATCACTGAGGTGAAACTGAGTGTTGCGGTCTGAGTTCTATTATCTTAGAATTCAATAAGGTGGATGCACCTTTTGCCATCACAGGGACACTACAAATACCATGGCCGTCAATTGTATGCATGCATGCTGAAGTTAAATATCCCTCCTGATGGTTGGCTGTCAGGAGGACTCGGATAAGTCGTATTTGCACTTTATTATTTATTGGAACCGCTATTGAGAAACGGGACTGAAGTACATAGTCTTCAATATTAGACCCCGATAGTTCTCATATATATTTAATATTTTCTGCCCCTGACATCTCGGTTCTGTTTCATCAGTGGGATCTGTGTGAGCACATTATTACTCTGCATGGGACTATTTTTCTTCCTAATGTGAGTGCTTTTGGAATTCCTTAGGAGAATGTTTTTATATCAAGGTCTTTAAGGCCTGCGTTGGCTTTACTTGGAATATATTGCTGGAACGTTGCCTACAGCATATTTTTATTTGTTTTCATTTGCACACTATTACCTATTGTAATGTTTTATATGTTTATACAGTGATTAAATTTTAGTTTTACAGAGACCCTCTCTTGTCATGTTTTTAAATGTATTAATGTGTATTGATATTTATCAAATCAGTGATCAATCTGCACAGCACAGTTCTGTATTTCTACCTTTCTGTGCTTATATCTTTGAATAGGGTGAGCAATAGACCCTAAGAACTAGCTGCAGTGGGATTGATTATCCATATATCGGTATTTTGGTTGTGTAATGTTAATTACCTAATCAGGATTCATAAGTGTTAATTGGGTATTTATCTTATTTTAGATTTATCACACTATTAATATTCTCATTTCGACTGAGAGATTTTTTTCCCTGGGCATAAGCAGCTAAATATCTTTCATATAATAACTTGTGTCATTCCTCCACTTGCATCTGCAATTTTGGCTTTCATCCTAGGTCCAATTTCTTGTCCTCCCTCAACCCTTCTGGTCTCCCGGAGATAGTTTACACTCTACAGCTTCTAGTCTCAGAAGCATCTGGAAGAAAGCTCATGCTACCTTGATTCGGGCCTCTTTTCACTCCAAAGTGTTTGCAGATGGACGTCAGGAATTTATGATAGAAGGGCAAGGACAAATCCATTTCCTTGTTCAATGGAAGGGTTGTGGCTGGAGGAACGATCCTGGGTTCCACGGAAGCATCTACACGCTATCAAACTTATCAAGGAGTTCTTCAAACAATTTCCCAGGAAATCATTGTGTCGGGGTCCCTTGACCCATCCTCAAGGGAGGGTTACTGCTGTGAGTGGTGGCTCACATCTGCCCACTCTCACCTGCATCCTAGCTGTCATATCATCAGCCAGGGCGTTACTTCTGGTACCACTGTCCCGGCCGTCACCAAAGCAATCAGCCCTTCATCTGTGACAAACAGGCGCATACGCAAACCACAATAATTAATTAAGCATATTCTGTAGGGGCAATTAGTACCAACTGAGTCCCTAACCTCTGACTGGTCACTTAATGTATTTAAAGCAGGGAGGGCTTAGCCCCCCTGCCGGTTATAATGTCTGTGTGCTGCACAATTGCTGACCAAGGCTATCCTCTTCTATCCTGTGGATACTTTGCATTTGATCTGATTCCTATTGTGACCTTTGTCTTTAACCTTGTTTGAACGCTGTTTGCCCTGACCTCTGGCCTGTTTCCTGGTTATCCTACTTGCTACTGACCCACGACCTCTGGCCTGTCCCCGGTACCTGCCTCCAGTATTCAAACTTCATCCACCCTGTGCTACAGTTATACTGACAAGCCTTTACTACCCTAGAGCTCCCCGGGGCATCTGAGTATCTCTGAACAATATCAGTTCTACGGGAAAGGCAGCTGCTAAAGACCTCAATTAGCCTGGTTCTAAAGTCTTATCTGATAGTCGTAGCCCTAATAGATAGACACTTCCTTGACCTTGCCTTCTCTAGCTGTTGTTCATCTCCAGTTTCACCAACTTAGCATTCCCACTCTTCGACCACAATCTCCTTTCCTGCAGCCTTGCCATACCTCATGCCCTACCCCCTGCACCCAAACCCACACATCCAACGACACCTAAGTACCCTTAACCCATTCCACTTCTCATTTTCACTAAAACAACTATTGTCTCCTATGTCTGCATTGTCTTGCCCTAATCAGGCTGATTCTTTATATAACAAAACACTCATTTCAACCCTAGACAATGCAGCTCCAGCTATCACATACAGTCACCGACGATTCAAACCCCAAACCATGGCACACCAAACAGACCCGCTACCTGCAAAGCTGCTCCCACACTGCAGAGCACAATTGGAGGAAATCGCTTTCCTACCTGATTTCCTCCACTATAAATTCATTCTTTCATCTTACAGCACTGATCTTTCAATTGCCAAACAAACATTCTTCAACATTAACCCAGTCTTCTAACCCACACCGTCTCTTTGCCACCTTCAACACACTTTTTTGCCCATCTGCACCTCCTTACTTCCTCTCAGCCCATGATTGTGCCACCTATTTCAAAGAAAAAATCTACATCATTCGACAAGATATTTCCTCATGCCAAATTCCACATAATCCACCCACCTTCACCTACACTCCCCAGTCCATCCTTAAATCATTCTCTCCAGTAACTGAAAATAAAGTCTCCACCCTCATCACATCATCTCACCCCTCAATCCTATTCCTTTCCAACTTCTCCGGTCTCTTTCCTCCACTGCAAGCCCACCACTAACTCACCTCTTCAACCTGTCTCTCTCCACTGGCACATTTCCATCCTCCTTTAAACATGTGCTCATCTCACCAATTCTAAACAAACCATCTCTCAATTCAGCCTCTCTCTCCAACTACCACTCTATTTCTCTCCTCCCATTGTCTTCAAACTACTTTGGTGATTAGTGTACAAATGCCTGTTTCAGTTTCTCTCCTCTCACTCCATTCTTGACTGTCTGCAATCCGCCCCTAACATTCCACTGAAACTGCACTCACAAAAGTGATCAATCATCTACTTAGTGCAAAGTCTAAGGGTCATTTCTCCATACTCATTCTCCTGGACCTCTCTGCTGCTTTTGACACTGTTGATCACCCTCTTCTCCTACACACCCTTCACTCCATTGGCCTTCATGACACAGTTCTTTCCTGGTGCACGTCCTACCTATCGAACCGCTCCTTTAGTGTTTCTAACTCTGACACATCGTCCCATCCACTCCCACTATCTGTTGGGGTCCCACAAGGCTCTGTTATTGGCCCTTTAATTTCTTCATTGTACACCTCTTCTCTTGGGGCACTAATTTACTCATTCAGCCTCCAGTACCATCTCTATGCTGATTACACCCAAATCTTTATCTCTTCTCCTGACATCTCTCCTTCTGTACTATCTTGTGTAACCAACTGTCTGTCAGCTATCTCCACACATCCCAATGCTACCTAAAGCTCAACATATCTAAAACAGAGCATATTATCTTCCCTCCTACCAGAATCACCACCTCCCTTAAACCTCCCTTACTGTTAACACCACCAAAATTTCTTCAGTCTCCCAAGCCCGATGCTTTGGTGTCACACTTGACTCCGCCCTCTGCTTTATTCCTTAAATCCAGACTCTCTCTCAGTCCTGTCGATTTCACCTTAAAAATGTTGCCAGAATACGCCTTTTTATTATTCAACATGCTACAAAAACTCTAATCCATTCTTTCATCATCTCCTGTCTTGACTACTGCAACCTCCTGCTATCTGGCATTCCCAATATCCATATATCAACACTTCAACCCATCCTAAATGCTGCTGAAAGACTGATTTTCCTGTCTCATGACTCCAATTCTGCTGCACCACTTTGCAAATCCCTACACTAGCACCGTGTCCTCCAGAATGCAATTCACAAGCACTCCTTCATACATCTCAAATCTCATATCAAAATACTCTCTTTCCCACTCTCTTAGATAACTCTGACCTGCATGTTGTCTCGTCTCTGGACGAGACAACATGCAGAGACGTTCTCTAAAACCCTATCTTTTTTAAAGCTTATCTTATGGCTGATGATATGATTCACACTTAGGCTAGGTACACACTGAAGCATTTTTGTCCAATAATCGGGCAAATCACATACGGCCATTCGGTCGGAAGTCATGTTACTGTGTATAGTAAGCGCATGATTGAAGTTTACAGTCTAAACATAATGTAGCTCAAGTTCTAAAACTGTCCTGCTTCCTAACAGAGCTCTGATCTTGTAAACCTAAGTTCTAAATATATAAGAAACACTAGCACAGCATAATTTGCATTAATGGGAGAAGAAACACATTTTATCATTTACAACTTTATTGAAAATACTCTACTTGGTATATAATTGTAAGTTACTCCCTATGTTTTGAAAAGGGGCATAACAACAACTTTACCCTCAGGTCACTAATGTCTAAAGTGGTCTTGTTTCTAGCAATATTAAGAGAGCACAAACCAAACAGTGTGACAGTTCCCGAGGAAGGGCAGATTGTGTAAGGAATCAGGGCGAAGACAAGGATGACACATAATAAACCTCAGTATACATTATGGCCCTGAAAAGGAATGTCAACACGTGAAGATGAAACTATGAAAACAATCAGAGTCAGAAATCACAAGATACGAAGGTCTGTTAGCAAATCTAAAAGCTTTGGCCTACAAATCTGAAAATGATCCTTATACTATGCCAATATCTTTTTCTGTGTGCAGGGTATGAGGAAAAGACTGTAATAGAACAGATCTCACACATGGCAAGCATGCTCATGTAAACAAACCCAATAAACAGAGTAATGGCCCATAAAATTAATTGATAATATAGACATGTACATACACCAGCAGATATTTGGATGTAAATGCACACAGAAGAAAACTTATAAAACACTAATAGAATACTTAAAACAACAGCAATTTAATATAAATTTACATTTGAGTGCATCATCAAAAGAAAAGGAGGGAAAGGTGGATTTGGTTTAGTAAGAAGGGATATATGGCAGTTATGCAGTTCAAATACGTACTTATGGGCAGTAGCCGAAGTGGAAATTTAGAAGTGATGGTATGGAAAATATAAGTGAATGGAATTTGATAGTTTGAATTTTGTTTTTTTTATTTAAACCACTTGTCTCCTCTCTGCCTGAATGAACACCCCCCAATCTGTGTCTCTTCATTCCCAACCATCCTTCATTACTACTTGTGTTTTATCTGTGATCCAACTCTCCCATCCTTCCGTTTCTGCTTTATCTCTTCTATTCCTTGAAACTTGTCATTTTCATAAGCTGTCTAACTCCAACTATGCACTTCCCTGTCTGCCTTATAGTTCAATAATAACTAGGCTGTCATAGGATGCTCAAGCAGATTTTTCACTTCAGGGGGTATATTTACTAAACTGCGGGTTTGAAAAAGTGGAGATCTTGCCTATAGCAACCAATCATATTCTAGCAGTCATTTTGTAGAATGCAGCAAATATCTATGATATCTGCTGCAACCCCCTTGTTATAAATAGAGGGGTAACTTAAAATTGTTGTGGTGCCCTAAACACTGCCGATAGATTAGGCGCTTGTTAAATAGGTGCCTATGGCTTATTGCTGTGATAGAGTAAAATCTTTATTTTCCTTTACCATGTGTTGCCATTGGACACCTTCACACCACGTGGCACTACCAAGAACCTCAGGGATCATTTAGATATGTTATAGGCACCCTGATTCACTTCAAGGGACACACATTACCCTTAATCTCAGTAATAATTGAAAACATTAAATTTAATCAAAGAAAGAGATGTCGATCTGTAATAACCGAATGAACAGACGTGCGACAAACTATAACAAACAAATCTGACAATAAAGCAGGAAGGAGCTGGGGGAAGCAGGTGAAAGCTCATAGAGGCCCCAGAGCAGGCCTGTCCAACCTGCGGCCCTCCAGGTGTTGTAAAACTACAAGCCCCAGCATGCTTTGCCAGTAGACAACCAGTTGATAGCTGGAAGGGCATGCTTGGACTTGTAGTTTCACAACACCTGGAGGGCCGCAGGTTGGACAGGCCTGCCCTAGAGCCACCTGTTGTTCATCACTGATTTAGACCAATGCAATGTAAATGTATTGTTATTAGGGGTGTGCACCGGCCACTTTTAGGGTTTTGGGTTTTGGGTTCTGATTAGCTTGAGGTTTTGGGTTCTGATTTGTTTTGCCAAAACACTTGACGAAAGGTTTTGGTTCTGATTTAGGGTTTTGGGTTCTGATTTATTTTTAAAAAAGAATAAAAAGTGCTTAAATCCAGTTTGTTTGTTTTTTTCACTCCTACGCTATTATTAACCTAAATAACATTCAATAACAATCATTTCCACTAATTTCCAGTCTATTCAGAACACCTCACACCTCACAATATTGTCCAAAACGTTGCACCAAGGTAGCTAGATGTCTAAGCTAAGCGACACAAGTGGGCGGCACAAACACGTGGCCCATCGTAGGTGGCTGTGTAGGCTTGAATGGCCTTTTTCTGCTCCTCCATCCTCTGCAGCATATAGAGGGTGGAGTTCTAGCGCGTCACTACCTCTTGTTTTCGTTGATGACAGAGCATTTTCATTATTTTTTTATTTGGCAGGAACATTGAACGTAGTTTAATATCTGATACGAAGCTTTATGGACTGCGTAGTGGAGTGGCCCCGGTACCCAATTTGGTACCGGGGCCACAATACCTCATCCAACTAGTCTCAATTCCACTGCACAGATGGCGGACACCGAATGCACGTCTAACACCAACATATCTGTTAAGGCCGCAGTTATCCGCTTTGCCATAGGATGACTACTGTCGTACTTCTTGCTCATGGCAAACGACTGTTGGACGGTCACATAATGCCAAAAAAAGAGTTGCAAGATGGAATTGTCCTTGGGCCCTCCCACCCACCCTTTTGTTGTTGTAATAAGACATGCGCACTTTAACAAACCAATCATTTCAGCGAAAGGGCCTACCAAACTGTGGCTGAAATGATTGATTTGTTTGGACCCCTACAAAACGAGCTGGCAAATAAAAAAAAAAAGATGCAAGATGGAATTGTCCTTGGGCCCTCCCACCCACCCTTATGTTGTTGAAGATAGGACATGCACACTTTAACAAACCAATCATTTCAGTGGCAGGGCCTACCAAACAACTGTGGCTGAAATGATTGGTTTGTTTGGGCCCCCACACCAAAAAAGCTATTCATCTCTCCCTGTACAAACTAAACAGGCTCTACTGAGGCAAGATGTCGTCCTCATCCTCATCCTCTGATTCCTCTCCCCCTTCAGTGTGTACTTCCTCATCCTCACACATTATCAATTCGTCCCCGCTGGACTCCACAACCACAGGTCCCCCTGTAGTATCTGGAGGGCAGTGCTGTACTTGATTGAGGAATTGATAATTCATTTTTATGAACATCATTTTTTCAACGTTCTGTGGAAGCAACCTCCTTCGCCGCTCACTGACCAGGTTCCCCGCTGCACTAAAAACTCTTTCAGAGTACACACTGGAAGGGGGACAACTCAGGTAAAATAGAGCCAGTTTGTACAGGGGCTTCCAAACTGCCTTTTTTTCCTGCCAGTAACAATATGGACTGTCTGACATGTCTATTTGGATGGTGTCAGTAAAATAATCCTCCACCATTTTTTCAATTGTAACAGCATCCAATGCAGCGACAGTAGACATGTCTGCAATGGTTGGCAGGTCCTTCAGTCCGGACCAGATGTTCTCAGCATCCCCGCCAGCGGGTCTTTTAGGAAAACTGAGCTTTTTCCTCGCAGCCACAGGTGTGGAAGAAAATGAAGGTGGAGCTGTATGTATGTCACGGTCCTCTTCAGAGGACAATCTCCTGACCAGCAGGTCTTTGCACCGCTGTAGACTTGTGTCCGCTGGAAACAGAGACACAACATACGCTTTAAATTGAGAATCCAGCACGGTGGCCAGAATGTATTCCTCTGACTTTAAAAGAGTGTCCACCCTCGGATCCTGGCAAAGCGTACGAAGGGCTTCATCCACAAGAGCTACACGCTTTGTTGAATCACAATGCTTTAACAGCTCCTCCCTCACTTTCTCCAGCTGCTTCTGCAACAGCCTGATCAGGGGAATCACCTGACTCAAGTTGGCAGTGTCGGAACTGACTTCTCGTGTGGCAAGTTCAAACGGCTGGATAACCTTGCACAACATGGAAATAAGTCTCCACTGAGCTTGACTTAGGCGCATCACCACTCCTTTGCCTATGTCGTAGGTGGCTGTGTAGGCTTGAATGGCCTTTTGCTGCTCCTCCATCCTCTGCAGCATATAGAGGGTGGAGTCACCTCTTGTTGAGGTGATGGCAGGGCAGGTTCAGACTTTTTTGATGTTGCTCGAGTCTGCGGTAGGCACTGGCAGAATGCCGAAAGTGTCCAGCAATTTCGCGGGCCACCGCAAGCATCTCCTGCACGCCCCTGTCACTCTTCAGGTAATGCTGCACCACCAAATTAATGGTGTGGGCAAAACATGGGACGTGCTGGAAATTGCCCATATGTAATGCCCGCACAATGTTACTGGCGTTGTCTGACACCACAAATCCCCAGGAGAGTCTAAGTGGGCTAAGCCACTGCGAGATTATTTCCCTCAGTTTCTCTAAGAGGTTGTCAGTGTTGTGCCTCTTATTATAACCTGTGATACACAACGTTGCCTGTCTTGACACGAGCAGCCGTTGTGGAGATGCTGCTACTGATGCAGCTGCTGCTGTTGCTGCGGAAGGCGATGCATCTACCCAGTGGGCTGTCACAGTCATATAGTCCTTCGTTTGCCCTGAACCACTTGTCCACATGTCCGTGGTTAAGTGGACAGTGGGTACAACCGCATTTTTCAGAGCACTGAGGACACTTTTTCGTACTTCTCTGTACATCCCGGGTATCGCCTGCCTAGTGAAGTGGAATCTCGACGGGATTTGGTACCGTAGACACAATACCTCCATCAACCGTCTAAATCCCACTCCACTGATGGCGGACACCGGACGCACGTCTAACACAAAAATTGCTGTTATTGACGCAGTTATCCGCTTTGCCATAGGATGACTAGTGTCGTACTTGGTGCTCATGGCAAACGACTGTTGGACGGTCAATTGTTTGGTGAAAGACATAGCGGTCTTACGACTTCCCCTCTGGGAAGATGGCCGACTACCAGCAGCAACAGCAGCAGTGGCAGTAGTAGGCGTACCGCTGCAGGATTCCTCGGATGAATCCCGGATTGAAGAGGACTCAGTCTGGCTGGTGACATGGCCTGCAGGACTAAATCTGATGGAGATCGTGGAGGAAGTTCACGAGGAGGGTGTTGGTGGTGTGTATCCAACAGGACCAAGGGATTTAGGTGTCCCTGGACTGATGACGGTCCTAGCCCCAGTTCCTGAACTAATCACTGAACTATGAAGGTTATTCAGGTGCTATATAAGGGAGGATGTCCCTAGGTGGCCAAGATCCTTACCCCTGCTTATTTGAGCTTTACATAAGCTACATATGGCCATACATTTGTTGTCCGGATTGGGATAAAAATAACTCCAGACCGAAGAGGTGCATTTTTTGGTCTTCTGACCAGGCATGATGATGGGCTTTTTCATCCCATGGACAACAACTGATTCCCCCCCTGGTGCCTCATTTAAGATAACCACATCAGCATCCTCCTCGTCAAGTTCCTCCTCAGCGCCAGCTACATCAATATCCTCCTCCCGGTGTACAACATTCACACCTTCATTAGCCAAATCTGTAACTGGACTGTGGGTGATCCTTCCTGCATATGCAGAGGGCGTGCTGCAAATGGTGGAAGGAGCCACCTCTTCCCGTACAGTGATGGGAAGGTCAGGCTTCGCAACCACCAACACCCTTTGACTCGCCTTGGGGATTTGTGATGCCATCTCTTTAGAAGGCAGAGTTTTTTGCTGTGTGGTTGATGACAGCTTAAGTCTCTTAAATTTTTTAGAGGGGGGGGAGGAGGGCTTAGATCTTTGGGTGATGCTGAACCACTAGTCCTGAACATGGGCCAGGGCCTAAGCCGTTCCTTGCCACTCCGTGTCGTAAATGGCATATTGACAAGTTTTCGTTTCTCCTCAGATGTTTTTAATTTCCTTTTTTTGGTAATATTTGTCAACTTTGGGTTTTTGGATTTTACATGCCCTCTACTAGGAGATTGGGCATCGGCCTTGTCAGACGACGTTGATGGCATTTCATCGTCTATGTTATGAATAGTGGCAGCAGGTTCAGCATTAGAAGGAAGCGGGTCTTGATCTTTCCCTACTTTATCCTCCAAATTTTGATACTCCATTATATGCAGCACACGTTGTATTACAGTACTATTTTTTAAATACTGCTGGAACAGTGAACAATTTTTAATAGATTGCAGTATTAATGTTTCTGGACTGCAAGAACACTGAACAATTTTTTATATATTGCAGTATTAATGTTTCTGGACTGCAAGAACAGTGAACAATTTTTAATAGATTGCAGTATTAATCTTTCTGGACTGCAAGAACAGTGAACAATTTTTTTATATACTGCAGTATTAATGTTTCTGGACTGCAAGAACAGTGAACATTTTTTTTATAGATTGCAGTATTAATGTTTCTGGACTGCAAGAATTTTTTTATACTTTTTTTTAAAAATTTTTTTTTTTTTTTAAATGATTTTTGTATAAAAAAAAATTTTAACATTTTTTTTAAGATTTTTTAATACTTTTAAATTAACTATGCACTTAGCAGAACAAATCACAGGACAAAAGCACCACTGTACTCAGCAGCACAGAGCACAGGACAAAAGCACCTCTGGACTCAGCAAGGACAGAGCACTGGACTGATGCACCACTGGACTCAGCAAGGACAGAGTACTGGACTGATGCACCACTGGACTCAGCAAGGACAGAGCACTGGACTGATGCACCACTGGACTCAGCAAGGACAGAGCACTGGACTGATGCACCACTGGACTCAGCAAGGACAGAGCACTGGACTGATGCACCACTGGACTCAGCAAGGACAGAGCACTGGACACAAGGACAGAGCACCACTACCCTACACACCCTCCCTCTTCCCTGATGTCAGGCGAAATGAAGATGGCGGCCGCAAGGTGAGTATTTATGACATCCGGGTCTCGCGAGATCCGACGCGAGACTTGGATGTCATAGCCTCGGTTTAGATTAGTTTGGCGCCCGGAAGTTCCCGAATAGTGCTCGGATCCCGTCGGATCCGCACTGTTCGGGTGGGCTCGGATTAGCCGAATCCGAGCCCGCTCATCCTTAATTGTTATGCTAATTAGAGCTGTTGCAACTACATCATGTAAACAATTAAATTGAAAGCATCAAATTAAAATAGATAAACATTTGTATAAGAACAATCTAAAGTTGTACATTTGTGTACATTTGTAGTCTTTAGCTAGTTTTTACAAATTAAAGAAATTTAAATTGCACATAACTTGTAAGATTGTCACCTTTTTATTTTACTAAGTTTAATATCTCCCATTAGACAATAAAGACTCAGGTGAGAAAAAAATGTTCATTATATTATAAACAACACAACTGTCACTGCTATTTAGAATTTACATGTTCTGAAATATAATGTACGTTTGTGAACTAAGTAGAAAAAGCTTTCATTAAACCACACATTTCAGATTTCCTTCAGACATTTTACTGAATGCTGCACATAAACAGACCACTGGGTGGGGAAAATTACAGCTGCTGTCAACTGATCCAGCAACACAAACACACATTACCTGCAATAACTTGAGAGAAATCGCAAGCTAGCTGGTTAGGCCACTTTAAGATGAGGTGGAGCCTGGCAAGCTGGAAAAGGTGATGTCATTGTGCAAAGTAAGAATTTTTTAAAGTGGCAATAAAGCCTTATGTGATTAAGCGGCATATTTAAGACATATCGCAAAATATGAAAGTTAGTTTCAATCCTCCTCGGATTGCTAAGTATTGAACTAACTTTCATATTTATTAAAAAAAACCTTCACACGAACAGCATTTCCTTAAAACTGCTGTGCCTGTGAAGTGCAAAACTCCTGTTACACTTGTCTCTTCTCTTCTCCTCCTATGCGATGCCGACTGCAATGATGTTTCCTCCTTTCAATCCCTGTGCACATGCACCGACCAATAATCCGGGCATGTGCACAGAGATCCTGGACTGCAAGCACTCTACTGTGTTTTATTCATAATTAAAAAATATGTTTGGACTTTGTATTTTAGAGAAGAAAGCTCATACATAATTATAGTCTGCTAAGAGAATAAGTGCACTAGTTGTTTTTTTTTAAAAGAAATCTGGAGAGATACTGCTATGGCCAGAGGAGTGGCGCTGCAAGTCAATGGAGGGTTTCTGGACAGCTTACAGAGGGTGTGGCTTGTGCTTAGTAATTACTACTTTGCCCTATATTCCCAACTTATAATGCTGCATGCAAAAGTTTTTGTTGCATATGGCTCTCCATTTGTACTGTTCTATATTACAGCAGCATGAAGACATACTTCCAACGTCACCTGCAGAAAATTACCAACATTCCCCTGACAAAATAAGGGTATAACTTTGCCCAATATTAGCACAAATAACAGGTTATTGCCAATGTACTTTTGAACCCTTTTTGTTCCTCTAACAGGGCTAGCAAAGTCAGGAGTTGCACCCCTACCCTTGCTGCTTCTTACCTTAGCAGGCAAAAGGTGTCAGTGGCATCCCCTGCTTCTCAGAGTGGCCTGTGACATCGCTAAGCGCTACACTGCCAGCACATCACAGCTTCACAGGTGCAAAAACTGTCTCCTCCATGTGTGGGGACAGGGGTATTAAGAACACTGGATGAGTGACATAATGTCACTTATTCAGTGTTTAGGTGGCCCTTAATCATTGGTAGCCTAGGTTCTCCTAACGATTGTGCCAACACTGTCTCGTGGATCCCCAGGTTCGCTCTCATTTGAATAACATACTCCTGTTTACCCTGTATGAATTGACCATAAAATATATAGTGATGTTTTCTCTGCGCGGTCTATCTACAAAGCTGCCTTTCCTCTTAAAATGCACAATCCCCAATTTGTGCAGAAATAGTGGTTAAAATAAAAGGTATATATTAAGAGAAATGGGCGCTACCAGATATCACATAAGAGAACACAATAAAATCAAAGCTGTCCTGCTTTAGACTATGGAATAATCTTACGATGTCTAAAATATAAAATTCAAAACACATGAAGCAATAAACCAATTCCAATTGTGATGCTCAAAAAAGTCTATAAAGTTCAACTACTGTGTATATTCATTCTTCTTTGTTGCTCCAAGTCTTTTATGGTCGCTGGTCAGATGAATACACATGTGAAAAAAAGAAGATAAACAAACATAGTGCAACCTGTATATATATCAATATATGAAGGGGATGAAAATCCTTTAGACCCGTGTGGGAATATTGTAGATAGGAACACCACGTGAAAAAAGGAGGAGGTGTTAGACCCCTTCAGGGTACACACTTACTAGAACCAATCTCAAAGAGAGCATATAAATAAACAGCCACCTCGTGTATCCAATCTTCTTTACCCCTTATGGATATGTACTCACTAGAATCAGCTAGAAATCAAGCATATCACTGAACAGATATCTTCTTGTTCACTTTGTATCCGGAACACCAGATTCCACTCCACCGTTATATAAACATGGGAGAAAAACAGTACTCCATAGTGTAAAATCCTTTTTCAATTTATTTCAAACATATAAAAAGCTAAAAGACGTTTCTTATACATGAAAAACTTCATGCATACATTCTTGACATAAAATACTCCTACACCGAGGGTGGGTGGCCTCTTACCCTTTAGCTGAAAACGATAAGCATGATGTTAAAATATAGCTCAGCACGGAGTATCCCGGGTAGAACTCCCGCAATTATCGCTTCCTAAAAGGGGACAGGGTCCTCGCACCAACAGAGTCCCGGTCGGAGCGTCTGACGTCACTTACTGCCGACACGTTTCGATTCAATAATCTTTATCCAGGCATAGTAAGTGAACAAACGGACAATCCCTTTATACATTTCTTCAACCAATCAGGTCTTTCTGTTGGTTTCTCCACGTAAAGGTACAACATTACATATAATGCAACATTTTCACCTAGATCTAAACTTCATATTTATCTGAGACACAGTAAATCTCCACATAGTAATCTTTATATAGGCATAATAGGTGAATAAAACGGACAATCCTTCTTTTGCCTGATTCCAACTAGTCAAATCTTTTCCACATGAGAATACTATGTTAGAACCTCAACCTAAACCTCATTAAAAGACACAGTGGGGTTCTACATAAAGATCCACCCTAATATATATTGGGGGGAGCTGGAATATTTATACTGAAAAATAGTAATAACCTAAGGTATACATATCTCCCATGGACATGGTATAAATATTCCAGCTCCCCCCAATATATATTAGGGTGGATCTTTATGTAGAACCCCACTGTGTCTTTTAATGAGGTTTAGGTTGAGGTTCTAACATAGTATTCTCATGTGGAAAAGATTTGACTAGTTGGAATCAGGCAAAAGAAGGATTGTCCGTTTTATTCACCTATTATGCCTATATAAAGATTACTATGTGGAGATTTACTGTGTCTCAGATAAATATGAAGTTTAGATCTAGGTGAAAATGTTGCATTATATGTAATGTTGTACCTTTACGTGGAGAAACCAACAGAAAGACCTGATTGGTTGAAGAAATGTATAAAGGGATTGTCCGTTTGTTCACTTACTATGCCTGGATAAAGATTATTGAATCGAAACGTGTCGGCAGTAAGTGACGTCAGACGCTCCGACCGGGACTCTGTTGGTGCGAGGACCCTGTCCCCTTTTAGGAAGCGATAATTGCGGGAGTTCTACCCGGGATACTCCGTGCTGAGCTATATTTTAACATCATGCTTATCGTTTTCAGCTAAAGGGTAAGAGGCCACCCACCCTCGGTGTAGGAGTATTTTATGTCAAGAATGTATGCATGAAGTTTTTCATGTATAAGAAACGTCTTTTAGCTTTTTATATGTTTGAAATAAATTGAAAAAGGATTTTACACTATGGAGTACTGTTTTTCTCCCATGTTTATATAACGGTGGAGTGGAATCTGGTGTTCCGGATACAAAGTGAACAAGAAGATATCTGTTCAGTGATATGCTTGATTTCTAGCTGATTCTAGTGAGTACATATCCATAAGGGGTAAAGAAGATTGGATACACGAGGTGGCTGTTTATTTATATGCTCTCTTTGAGATTGGTTCTAGTAAGTGTGTACCCTGAAGGGGTCTAACACCTCCTCCTTTTTTCACGTGGTGTTCCTATCTACAATATTCCCACACGGGTCTAAAGGATTTTCATCCCCTTCATATATTGATATATATACAGGTTGCACTATGTTTGTTTATCTTCTTTTTTGCACATGTGTATTCATCTGACCAGCGACCATAAAAGACTTGGAGCAACAAAGAAGAATGAATATACACAGTAGTTGAACTTTATAGACTTTTTTGAGCATCACAATTGGAATTGGTTTATTGCTTCATGTGTTTTGAATTTTATATTTTAGACATCGTAAGATTATTCCATAGTCTAAAGCAGGACAGCTTTGATTTTATTGTGTTCTCTTATGTGATATCTGGTAGCGCCCATTTCTCTTAATATATACCTTTTATTTTACCCTGTATGAATACTAGAGATACTCACTGACCCCTGTGTTTTGGTTTTGGTTTTGGATCTGGATTACCGTCGTGTTTTGGTTTTGCCAAACTGTCATTGCGTGTTTTGGTTTTGGTTTTGGTTTTGTTTGGTTTTGTTTTGCTATTTTGTTTAAAAATCAATGTTTTTGGGCCTAAAATAACCAAATTTAGTGCTCCACCTGTTTCTTGGATAAGTAATGTAATTGTAAAGCTAATAAATTATCCAAAAAACAGTTTAATTCCTGGTAGGCCTTCATTAATTCGACACATAAACCAGATTGTCTTCCTCTCCATCTATGAATATTGGCAATGCAGCCATCGCCTTTGGATGTATATTACACCCTACACTTATACTAAAATATGTAGGAAATGGACAAAGGCAGTTTGGTTTCTGTCTCTCTAGGCCCCCCTCCAGTTGTATAAAATACCAAAAAATTCAGCTGTTATAGACTGTACAATATTAATTGAAATGGAGAAAGCCAGTTTGGTTTCTGTCTCTCTAGGCCCCCCTCCACTTGTATAAAATACCAAAAATTCAGCCGTTATAGACTGTACAATATTAAGAGAAATGGACAAAGACAGTTTGGGGTCACTCTGTGTATGACACCCTACCCTTAAGGAGAAATTGCCCAAACAGCAGGCTTTCAAGACGGTACGTGATATGGAAATGCCCCAAGTCCCTTTCCTCTTTGGGGGTAGATTGCACACTACACTTGCATAGAAAGTTTTAAAAAGATGTTATCATCATCATCTTGAGCTTCATCCTTACCCTCATCAGTGTGTACGTCATCATCACAGACTATCAATTCAACGCCGTTTGAATCCGCCATTAGAGAAAAGTCAGAGCTTGGATGTCTTGGATGGTGAAGGCCTTCCTCGTGGAAGATGTAGTTCATTTTTATAAACATCATTTTCTCCACATTTTTGGGAAGTAACCTTCTACGGCGATCACTGACTAGGTTCCCTGCTGTGCTGAACACTTGTTCAGAGTACACACTGGAGGGTAGGCAGCTTAAGTATTGCAAAGCAAGTTTGTACATGGGTCTCGAAATTGCCTGCTTTTCTTCCCAGTAAGGAAAGGGACTGTCTGACATTTCCATATCAATTACCTCTTGAAAATAATCCTCCACCATCCTTTGCATGTTAATACTCATAATGGATGGAGTTATGGGCAAGGTCACACATTTTTTAGAAAAATCCTTCAAACCAGCCCAGATGTTAAACTGTTCTGGTCTGCCCTCTGCGTCTTCCCTGCTTCTTTTTTGAAAATTCAATTTTTTACGAGCAGCAGCTGCTTGAGAAACTGAAGGAAGACACGTCGGCAAGCCAAGGCCCAGTTCAGCAGACAACTTGCTGAGCAATAACTCCTTGCAAAAGTTCACATCTCGTTCATTTTGAAGCAAAGACTCAATGTAGGTCTTAAACCTTGGATCAAGCACTGTGGCCAAAACGTACTGATCCGAGTTCAAGATCTTAATAACTCGAGGAAGCAAATTAAGTACTTGATCGACAAGGCCAACATACTATGCGGAATTGCTTGCTTTCATCTCCTCCTTCAGTTTCTCAAGCTGCTTTTACAATAGTCTAATTAAAGGAATGACTTGGCTCAAACTAGCACAATCTGCACTCACTTCACACGTCACAACTTCAAATGGTTTCAGCATCTTGCACAGCACTGAAAGGATTCCCCACTGTGCAAGAGTGAAATACATGCCTCCTCCTTTCCCAATGTCATGGCTTGTGCAATAGGCTTAGATGGCTTTGCGCTGTTCCTCTATCCTCTGCAGCATGTACAGGGTGGAATTCCACCTGGTTACCACCTCTTGCTTAAGTTGGTGGCAGGGCAAGTTAAACTGCTCTTGGAGCTGCTGCAATCTCCTACATGCTGTGGCAGAATGCCTGAAATGACCTGAAATCTTACGGCCACCAAAAGCATCTCCTGCACCTCATGGTTATTTCTTAGGAAGCTCTGCACCACCAAGTTGATGGTGTGAGCAAAACAGGGTATGTGCTGGAAATCACCCAGCTGTAATGCTCGCACTATATTGTTGGCGTTATCAGAAATGACATATCCTGGGGAGAGCCATAAGCCATAAGCCATGTATCAATCACATCTCTTAGTTTGCGTAACAAATTGTCAGCTGTATGCCTGTTAGTGAAGCCGGTGATACAAAGAGTGGCCTGCCTGTGACAAATGTTACGTAGTGGTGTACATGCTGCTGCTATTCCTGCTGGTGAAGGTGAATGACCAACCCAGTTGGCTGTCACAGTCATATAGTCTTTGGTTTGACCACTTCCACTTGTCCACATATCTGTGGTTAAGTGGACAGTGGGCAGAAGGGCATTTTTCAGCGCAATCTCTACATTTGTACACACTTTTTGGTAGAGTTGTGGAATAGCTTTACGAGAAAAATGGTGTTGCGATGGAATTCTGTAACGCGGACACAAAACCTCAATTAACTGTGAAAAACCAGCTGCGTTTATTGTGGATATTGGACCCAGATCTAACACTAATATGGCAGCCATGGCGTCTGTGATTCGCTTGGCGACTGGGTGACTGCTGTCCTATTTGCTTCCCCTAGCAAATTAATATTTCACAGTTAATTGTTGAAATGTAGGACTGCTCTTTTTCTTGGCCTTCGATTCACCCCCAGCAGCAGCAACAGCAGCAGCAGTGGGACTAACACTTTCTTCAGAGGAATCAATAATAGTGCAGAAATCATCCAGCCTTAATAAGTGGGGTGCAGGGCTAACTCCGAGCGCTACAGAGGATATTGATGAGGATGGTGTGGTGGGTGTATTTTGTAGCCGTCGGGATGTCTGTGAGCGGAGGGTCCTAGCTGATGATGGAGTACTTGTAATTTTTTTGGAAGAACTTTCAGCTTTTCCCAACACTTTGCCATGAACTCTCGTCAAATGGCGTAACATAGACGAGGTTCCAAGATGGTTAAGGTCCCTCCCTCGACTGACTGTGGCTTGACATACACTACAAATGGCTATACAGTTGTAGTCTGGATTGGGATAGAAATAATTTCACACATAAGAAGTGGATTTTTTGGTTTTTTTGGCCAGGCATGACACGTGCCAGAACTGCTGCCACTGGTGCAGGACTGACACAAACAACCTCATCCTCATCAACATCCTCATTAGCGCCCTCGTCGCCTACACAAATCTCCCCCTCATCTTCTTCTATTTCCAGAGTGGCATCCTCAATTTGTGTATCACCGGCTACACTCGGGCTGTTCAGGTACACATCAGCAGCCTTCTGAAAGGGTCCCTCTTTATAGGTATACTAACAGAATGCTCACGATTAGACATCCCACTGTTGGATGGACTCTCCACAGGGATTTGTGTCATTTGTGATTCAGAGCAAACATTATCCTCTCCTGCCTTACTGTTATCTTGCAGCTCGGCTTTGACGCGTAACAGTAGTTGTGCACCACTTGTAGGCTCGGTAACATTTTTTAATCTTCCACTAATAGACAAAGGTGAAGGCCTCATTCTCTCTTTGCCACTGCGTGTGTAGAATGGCATGTTGGCAATTTTTTTTTTATCTGCAGTTAACTTATCCTCAGTTACACTTGTTTTTCGCTTCAACAGGGTACATTTTTTTTGGGTGTGTGTTTTTTTGACTGATTTCAAAAGACTGTGTAGTTTGACATCACCTTTCCCAGATGACGTACTGGGAACACTACCATCAGGACTGGTGACAGAACCTGGTTGCTGATTCTGCTCATATGTGGACTGCTTTGAATCCATTATGAGCCCAAAGCACTTGTAGTGCTACAAATTGTTTTAGATACTGCTGACAAATATGACTTTTGACAGCCAGAAATATTAATGCAAAAGAATGAGGGACACCCCAAAAGCACTTGGGAGTGCTATATATAATTTTTTAAGACTGCTGACAAACAGGACTTTTGTCAGCCAGAAAAATTAATGCAAAAGAATAGGAGACACCCCAAAAGCACTTGGGAGTGCTAAAAATTCTTTTTTGAGACTGCTGACAAACAGGACTTTTGACAGCCAGAAATATTAATGCAAAAGAATGGGGGACACCCCAAAACCACTTGGAGTGCCAGAAACTGCACAAAAAAACCCTCCTCTATCCTCCACTTACTGCTGTAACAACTGGTATTAAGATGACAATGGTATTGCATACAAACAATAATGTGTCCAAATACTGATCTGTCCCTGCGCTGATCAAGCCAGTGTGACCTAACCCTGTTCTCTCCCTCTGGCAAATGGCGATGGATTGTTGTGGAGGCTGGTATTTATGCATTTCAAATCTTGCGAGAACCAAGCTCAGAAATACGAATACGTCATGATGACATTTTGCCTCGATTTCGAATCCGAATGTGCGGGAGAGTACCGAGCGTGCTCGGCTCGGTACTCGGATAGGCTAAATTCGGATGAATTCAGATCTAGGGGAACCAAGCCCCCCTATCTCTCATGAATACGTTATAACCTTGTCTCCAAGTCTAGAGCTCTGGGTGCCACTAAAAGACTAGGGGGTAAATGTATCAAGCTGAGAATTTTTCGGCCGGTTTGAAAAACCAATCAGATTCTAGCTGTCATTTACAAAATGATAGCTAGAATTAGGGATGAGCGGGCTCGGATTTTAGATATCAGAACACCCCCGAACAGTGCCGATCCGAGCCTAATCCGAGCACTGTTCAGATATTCCCGCCGATCGCAAAACTCAAAACGAGGCAAAACGTCATAATCCCGCCGTCGGATCTCGCGAGATCCGGATTCATATTAGTCCCCGCTTGCCGTCGCCATCTTCACTCGAGCATTGATCAGGAAAGAGGGAGGGTGTGTTAGTAGTGTCCTCTGTCCTGCTCATTCCAGTGGTGCTGTCCTGTGCTCTGTCCTGCTAAGTCCAGTGGTGGTGTCCTATGCTCTGTCCTGCTCAGTCCAGTGGTGCTGTCCTGTACTCTGTCCTGCTCAGTCCAGTGGTGGTGTCCTGTGCTCTGTCCTGCTCAGTCCAGTGGTGGTGTCCTGTGCTCTGTCCTGCTCAGTCCAGTGGTGGTGCTGCCATAATTCCAGTGGTGTTGTCCTGTGTCCAGTCCAGTGGTACTGCTATATAACTAAGTTCACTGATCCTGCAGTATAAGTCCAGTGGTACTACTATATAACAAAGTTCACTGATCCTGCAGTATAAGTCCATTGGTACTGCTATATAACAAAGTTCACTGATCCTGCAGTATAAGTCCAGTGGTACTGCTATATAACAAAGTTCACTGATCCTGCAGTATAAGTCCATTGGTACTGCTATATAACAAAGTTCACTGATCCTGCAGTTAAGTCCATTGGTACTGCTATATAACAAAGTTCACTGATCCTGCAGTATAAGTCCAGTGGTACTGCTAAATAACTAAGTTCACTGATCCTGCAGTATAAGTCCAGCACCACCTCGGTGCAACCTTTTGGCCTAAAAACAATATTGTGAGGTATGAGGTGTTTAGAATAGACTAGAAATGAGTGAAAATGAATGTTATTGAGGTTAATAATAGCGTAGGAGTGAAAACAAACAAAAAAACAGGATTTTAGTAGTTTTTATGCTTTTTTAAAAAAAAAAATCAGAACCCAAAACCCAAAACCTTGAGGGGGGTGTTTTGGCAAAACCCATTAGAACCCAAAACCTTAAGGTAATCAGAACCCAAAACCCAAAACACGAAAAGTGGCCGGTGCACATCCCTAGCTAGAATCTGATTGGTTGTTATAGGCAACATCTCCACTTTTCAAACCCGCTGGAAAACTCCCAGCTTGATACATTTACCCATAGAAGTGGTTAATTCAGTGAGTTTACCAGAGCTAAGTTAATAATCAGTGATTAGTAGAGATGAGCGACAGATCCAAGTTTTGAGGATCTCAAAACGAGCATAGTTTCCAGGAAAATTTTGGATCTTGCGAGTTTTGAATCAATATTTTCTGTTCTCGTCTGCCATTTTAGAATAGCTAGTGTGTAGGGAGGAATGTAGAAGCAGTGCTCTGCTCTGAAAATCTTGGGTAGAGAGGATTAGGCAGGGTGAATAGGCAGTTTAGATAACAATCAAGCTGTCATTTTACTGTAGTTTATTTATCTAAAAATCAGTCTGCTAGAATTGTTTGCTGCTGAGCAATAGGGTGTCAAGAGATATTAGACTGAGTAGTGGCTACTGGTTGTTATTAATAATATTATAATATACTATACTATTATATATATATGCTGTTATAGACATCTGAAGTAGTGCTTAGTGGATAAAAACAGGGTGCTATTGCTGTATGACTGTGAGCAGCACACACCAAAAAACAAATATTAAACTACAAAGTGTTTGAAGCCAAATTTGTGAGGGGTAGTATCCGTGAATGTGACATCTGAAGCATTTAGTGGAGAAAAAATTCGGATGCTGTATGATTGTGAGCAGCACCCATCAAAAAATAGATATATTTCTTAATATCTTTTTTTTATAATTCCAAGGGGTATATTTACTAAACTGCGAGCTTGAAAATCTGGACATGTTGCCTATGGCAACCAATCAGATTCTAGCTGTCATTTTGTAGAATCTACTAAATAAATGAATCTGATTAGTTACTATAGGCAACGTCTCCACTTTTTCAAACCTGCAGTTTAGTAAATCTAGCCCTAAGTCTTTTTCTACCAATCATAGCAATTTTTGTTAGCGGCTGTCAATGACATCTTTATTAAGCATGCAAAAACCAGGGTGTTGGTGGAGTTTGAGCAGCACCCCCCAAAACACACATATATTTCTTAATTTCTTTCTTTAAAAGTGTTTTCTACCAATCAACAAGCAATTTTTGAGAGGGACAGTGTTGCCCAGTCCCCCTCACCTCCCCCACATGGTAAAGATAACTGCTGGAGCATCGAATGGGTTAATACGTGATGTTGCTGTGCCCGATGGGCTCCCTCAGCACTAAGGGATTATAGATGTATTAAAGGGTCTATTTATTAATATAAATGTAAATATTAAATATATGGGTGCTGAGGCACCGGTTGGTCCCAGCGCTAGGAGTGTAAATGTATTTATTTTTATATTGTTTTTCATTGATGTATGAGCTAATATGCTATGTTGGAGGAAGCTGGTTGAAGAAAGCAAGAAAGCACCTCCCAAGCAAATGAAGTCTTATCAACATATCTTTTTGATGATAATGTTGAAACCAAACCCAGGGTGAAAGTGGTGGGACCCTTGCCGGGAGCAACGAGGAGGAGCCTCACTATGAAGAATCAAGCGCAAAGTGGATACCACAGTGTTGGCTATATCGAGACTGGTATTCTACTGTAATTGATTTCCTTTGTGTGTTATATTAGCACTGTTAAATTGTTATTGATTTAACCCTTTCATAAAAGTGTTATAGCTCTGTTGGTGATTTGATTTTAATAAGCTTCATTCTTTATTCATATATTTGTCTGGTGTGAAAATATGTTCCCATGTCCACTGTTTGATGGTATGTAATAGTTTGCAAGGAAGTCAGTAAAGCAGTGACTTACTACAAGAGTCGTTGCCAGTTAACTCCAGGTACACCCTCCGTCAATCTCTTTACTCCAAAGGTGATCGTATCCACACGTAATATAAAATACAAGTGTGTGTAATATTCCATTTGAATATTTCCCTCTGAGATTATGTGGGCACAATGCAAAAACTTCTTGCTATGTAAGGGTTAGCTTTCAAATGCTCCTAAACGCTCCTAAACACCAACTTAAAACTCTTCCCTAAAATACTTGCCACTAGACTTGGTGGGGTGCTGCTCTTGCTGGTACATCTGGACCAGGTGGGATTTGTTCCCAATCAACAGTCCTCGGATAAGACCAGAAGGCTTATAAGCTTAATACATTTTGCATCCCGTTCGGCTCTCCCTGCTCTGGTGGTGGTCCTAGACGCATAAAAGTCATTTGACAGAGTGCATTGGCAGTTCATGCAGAGCACCTTAGTGAACATGGGGACACAGGGAGCCTTCTGCGGAGGATTTGCAGCCCTGTACCACAATCCCTCAACTGCAGTTCTTGCAAATTGATTAACCTCAGCTCCATTCACTACCTGTAATGGTACCCGCCAGGGCTGCCCACTATCACCCCTGCTCTTCGCCTTAATAATGGAACCTTTAGCAGCCCGCATTAGGCTGGACCTGGATATCACGTGAATCAAGACAGGTACCTGCGACCATAAAATTGCACGCAGATGATGTCCTTACCTGTCACAAACCCCAATATTGTTTTGCCCAACCTCTTTTTAAGAAATTCAACAATATAACAAATTGCCTAATTACAAAATAAACTCCAATAAATCAGAAATTCTAGACCTAAACATACCTCCCTATCTGCTAAAATTCTCAAGGCAAATTAAGCTTTTTGTTGTCAGCCTCAAAAGATTAAATATCTAGGTATATACCTTAAACCTACCCCCAAACAATATGCAGCCAACATCCCCCGCCTTATAAACAGTGAGTCATGTTGTGTCAAACACGACAACCCACTGGACCAAACACCTCATCTCTTGTTTTGGGCATATAGCCAGTGTTAATATGAATGTCCTACCAAGACTACTTTATATTTGGCAAACCCTTCCCATCCATGTCCCCACTCATGTTCTGAGGAACCTACAGCAATTGCTAACAAAGTTTATTTGGGCAGGGCGAAAATCTAGAATACGTATGCAGATCTTCCACAAACACCAGACATCAGCAAAAATATTATCTGGCTAAACACCTATCTCAATGTGTGGCCTGGCACTCCCCGCCACACCAAAGAGTGTGGACACGCATTGAATCAGACTTACTGGCTTACTACTCACCTTATTCCCTCCTATGAACCAGAGACCTAAGGCAGGTACCCACATTCCCATGGTCAAATTCTCCCTCTCGGTATGGGACGTAGCCGCATGCAACTACCAATTGCGCTCCGGCTACACATTGCTCGCCCCTCTCTGAAACTCACATACATTCTCCCCGGGATGAGAGCACTAACTTTTCTGTCACTGGTGTACTGGACACGGCACAACCTACTAATTGTACAAGACCTAGTCCCCATGTGAGTTTTTACTACTTTTGCAGCCCTCAGTAAAACACTGCAACTCCCCAAACAGGTATTTTATCAATATCTCTAACTCTAACATTATTTTACTTCCCTCAAGCTCTACTTAATCTCCTTAAAAAAATGCTCGCCACTGGATACTCTCTGCTGCAGTTCCTTTTCCACCAAAGGCCTTATTTCCACCTTATATCAGATGCTCCAACACAATCATCCTCCAAAGGACCCCCACAAATTGGCATGGGAACAGGAAGCGGAGGAGGTACTGGACCCGAAAGAATGGGCCAAAATCAAGCTTAATCTAGCTAAAACATCAATCTCAGTTCGGGTCAAGAGAACGGACACAAGGGGTTAAATATATGAACTTCCGATTTTTTTCAACTCGCCGGAAATCGGCGACTTTGCAGGTAAAATTTAAAGTGGTGATGGCTTGTAAAGGCAAACTTGCCTTTACAAGCAATCGCCCCTTTAAATTTTACCTGCCAAGTCGCCGTTTTCCGTTGAGTTGAAAAAAATCGAAGGTTCATACATTTACCCCAAGGTCTTTTACAGCTGTACTGGGTCCCCACCTGCATTCGCCCAGTTTTCCTCAATTTCTCAGATCTCTGTTGGCAGACCTGTGGTCAGAGAGGCACCCTGCTGCACATATGGTGGACTTGCCTGAAAATAGACCTTTACTGGCAGGAAATTCATTTGCTCATATTAATTATTACTGACGTCTACATGCCACCCTCGGTATTATACACACTGTTGCCCAGGCCTATCCCTGATATCCCTCACACTCACAAAAACTGACCCACCACATAATAAATGCGGCGACATGCCTCATAGCCACACAATGGAAAAACATCTCCCCACCTTCTCTCACCAGTGTTATTAAGAATTTATGGACCACTTACCCTATGGAGAGCATAACAGCCATGTTATTCAATACCGCTACTGCCTTCCAGGTGGTCTGGTTGCCTTGGACCAATCACTACGGAGCTACCCCACCTTTAACCACAACATATTTCCACTTGCTACACTTTCCCCATCCGCCCTCCCAGAATTAGAGATCTATTACCGATTACCAGCACTCCCACCACCACCACCACCTACCCTATTGTATGTATTCCCTTCTAAAAAAAAACCTCAGTATAAAGTTATCCCATGGTATATTTTGGTTCCTCTCACTTGTTTAGACACTACTTTTGCACTTTAATATGGTCTTGTTGATAACCACTATACCACAAGATCTGTTGATATATTGTTGTTTCTCACCTTTGTAACTTGTTAAAACCAATAAAAAAGTTTATTTAAAAAAAGAAAACAAAAGTATCCAGAGCATCAGTCCAGAGAGACTGTGATAAGAAAGAATGGCAATAACTAGCCAGAGATAAGGACAAGCATCAGACAAGAGTATTACAATAAACATAGCCAATATTCATGACAGGACGCAGAGAAGGTCAAGAACTAATTGAACACAGCAAAAATGAACACAGCAGGAGCAGCAGCATGGGTGACATTAGTACTAGCGAGGAAGCACAGATCCAGAGCTGATTGGACAAATGCGGTTGCTCCAGAGAGTGCCTTACAATACTTAACCCCCCCCCCCTCCCCATGAGCAGGGGTTGAAGAATCCCTATACTGCAGCTTTTGCTGGAAATAATTTATGGAAGACCCTCCTCAATCTTTCCCACTTGAAGATCTCTTGCTGGAATCCAAGTCCTATCTTCAAGTTCATAACCTTTCCAGTAATAGATGCCCCTTCATCATCATCATCATCATCATCATCATCATTTATTTATATAGCGCCACTAATTCCGCAGCGCTGTACAGAGAACTCATTCACATCAGTCCCTGCCCCATTGGAGCTTACAGTCTAAATTCCCTACTATAGACACACAATCACACAGACAGACCGAGAGGGAGACAGACAGACAAAGAGGGAGAGCCTAGGGTCAATTTTTGATTGCAGCCAATTAATGTACCAGTATGTTTTTGGAGTGTGGGAGGAAACCGGAGCACCCGGAGGAAACCCACGCAAACATAGGGAGAACATACAAACTCCACACAGATAAGGCCATGGTCGGGAATCGAACTCATGACCCCAGTGCTGTGAGGCAGACGTGCTAACCACTAGGCCACTGTGCTGCCCTGGACCCCTTTGGAACCTAGGATTTTCTCCACAACAAACTCTTGATGGCCATCAATTATGACAGGAGAAGGTTCAAAAACATGTCTCACCCTAAAGATTCTGGAACAATGACTTAGGTAGGGACTGATGAACCTAAGCCCCAATTTATTGGAAGGTCACCGAAGTTTAAGATTGCATGTGGATAACCACACTCTGCCACTTACTTTAAGTGCAGGTCGTCAATATACTTGGAACAGAATGAGACCCATAATAAGGGAGCATGAACTTTCTTCCAGATGGATCTCAGTTGTAATGTTATAAACTCTCTGAGGAAACCACATGGTTAATGAGAAGAAAAATGTAGGAGTATTGCTTGAATCATTGAATGCTGTTGCTGCATCTAACTTCCTGATTCTTAATGACTATATTACTATTGCCATCAAGTGGGGAACTGTGCAATTGCTGCAGGGACACATAATCATCTGACCACTGCAGTGAAGTGCCAAACAGGAGGTTCCGCAGCGCCGTACAAAGAGCATGGGACAACAGTACAAGGTAACAGTACACAGCATACAGGCATTCGGGCATTGCAAAAACAAAGTGCCATAAGTAGACAAAATGGCAAGTACAAAAAGTACAAGTAAGGTGCAAAAATGTAAAAATAATAATAATACATTTTTTTTTATAAGCTAAGCAGAGAGGAGGCGCACAGGTAAAAGTGGATACCAGTGCACAGATAGAGTGAGGAGGGAGGTGAGGAGTGAAGAAAGGAGGTTGAACCTGTGGGCGCCACCAACAGGATCAGGGCAATGAGGGATATAAAAGCAGTGGAAAAGAGGAGAGACAGCAGCAAGAGCAAAGTGATGAAAAGGAGAAAATAGAGGGGGGGCAAGGGCAAAGGTAAACAAGAGGAAAAAGACAGATGATTAGAGGGTCCTGCTCAACGGAGCTTACAATCTAAGGATGAAGGAGAGACTGACAAGAGACATGGAGAGAGAAGATAGGGTGAGGGAACAAGGACTGTAAGGGACGAGATGAACGAGAGAGAGAGAAGGAGCAGAGGAAAAGGAAGGGGGAGGTAGAGTATGGGGAGTGTAGAGGGATGGTGAAGAGGGTTAGAGGTGGGCAGGGTTAGATGGAGGGAGGATAGGCTAATCTGAACAGATGGGTTTTGAGGGAGCGTTTGAAGTTAGGCAGGCTGGCGGAAAGCCTGATGGAACGGGGGTAATCGTTACAGAAAAGGGGGGCAGCACGGGAGAAATATTGAGTGGGAGTGAGAGGTGGAGACCATTAGGGAGGTGAGGCAGCGGTTGTAGGAAGACTGCAGTGGGTGAAAAGGAGTATGAGTGGAGATGGGCTTGGGAGATAAGGAGCGGTGGAGTTAGAGAGGGCTTTGTAGGTGAGGAGTGTGAAGAGGATTCTGAAGTGGAGGGGGAGCCAGTGAAGAGCTTGACAAAGAGTGGAGGGAGATGAGGACTGGTGGGAGAGGAAGATAATTCGGGCTGCAGCGTTCAGTACGGATTGAAGAAGAGCGAGATGGGTATGAGGGAATCAACTAAGGATGAGGTTGCAGTAATCCAGGCGGGAGATGATTAGAGAGTGGATGAGAGTTTTGGTGGCATCAGTCGAGAGAAAGGGTCTGATCCAAGCTATATTGCGAAGATGGAAGCGGCAGGATTGGGCAAGGGATTTTATGTGAGGGGTGAAGGAACATGGAGGAGTCAAGGGAACCAGGCAACAAACTTGGGATGCAGAGATGATGGTAGAACCAATGGTGATGGAGAGGGGAGGAGTGTATAGAGGGGGAGACTATGAGTTCAGATTTGGCCATATTGAGTCTGAGAAAATGTTGGGACATCCAGGAAGAAATGGCAGAGCAGCAGCAGGAAACCTTATTGAGGATGGAAGGGCTGAGGACAGGAAAAGAGAGGTAGTTTTGGATGTCATCACCGTAGAGGTGGTACTGGAGGACGAATGAGCTGATAAGTTCACCCAGTGAAGAGATGTACAGTGAAAAGAGCAGAGGGCCAAGGACGGAGCCCTGAGGGACTTCTACAGAAAGGGGTGGAAGAGGAGCCAGAGGAAGAGCCAGAGAAGGAGCAGTTAGAGATAGGAAGTGAACCAGTAGAGGACAGAATCAGAAAGGCCAAAGGAGCGAAGGGTGTCAAGCAGAAGAGGGAGATCGACAGTATCGAGGGCTGCAGAAAGATCCAAGAGGATGAGAAGGGAATAGTGGTCTTTAGATTTGGCAGATGGAAGGTCATTAGTGACTTTAGCTAGGGTGGTATCTGTGGAGTAGGGCCGGAATCCAGATTGGAGTGGATTGAGAAGGGAGTTGTCGGAGAGGTGGTTAATGAGGTGGCTATAGACTAGCCATTCAAGCAGATTAGAGGCAAAAGGGAAGAGAGAGATAGGGTGGTAATTAGACAAGGTGTTGAAAATAGGGGTGACTATAGCGTCTTTGAAGGATGAGAGAAACTTCCAGATGAGAGAGATAAATTAAATAGGTGGGCTAGGTGGGACCAGTCAGTGTGCGAGGGATCTGAGGAGGTGGGAGGGGATGGGATCAAGTGGATAGGTGGAAGGGGGAGAAGGGATGAAGGTTGGAGGGCAATGGAGGAGAAGGGGGGGGAATGAGAATTGTGGGAGGATGAGATTTCGGGTCTGATGGCATTAATCTAGGCGGAGGAGAATGTAGTAAAATTGGAGGCAGAAATGAATGACGGGAGGGGAGGAGAGGGAAGGGAAAGTAAGGAATTGAAAGTAGCAAAATGGCGGCGTGGGGTTGGATGACTGGGAAATAATGAGAGATTTAAAGTAGGATTGTTCCACTAAGTAGGTGGCAGAGCTGTAGGAGGAGAGGATGAGGAAGCATATGACTGTAGTGTGCCAAGGTTTGGGGTTGAATCGGCAGAGGGAGACAGAAGAGGTGGGGCAGGCAGAGTCAAGGGCAGAAGAGAGGGTGTGGTTGTAGAGGGAGGTCGCCAGGTTGGGGCAGGTCTGAATGTCTAAGTGGAAGAGAAGAGTTTCAAAGGAGCAGAAAAAGGCAGCAGGGTCAACAGTGTTAAGATTACGCAGAGTGAGAGTGTGCTTAAGAGAGGGCAGAGGTAAGGGAGACGAGCAGAGGCATAAGGAGAGGAGATGATGGTCAGAGAGGGGGAATGGAGATATATCAAAGTTGGACAAAGTGCAGAGTTGGGTTAAAACAAGGTCAAGAGCATGGCCAAAATGGTGGGTGGGGGTCCATTTTTATAGGCCAAAGGAAGAGGAAAGAGCAAGAAGCTTAATTGAACCTGGGTCAGTGATGATATTGATTGAGATGTTACAATTACCCAGGATGTTGGAGGGGAGGTCAGACGAGAGATAGTGATGGAGCCAGGTGCAAAGTTATCGAGGAATTGGGAAGTGGGGCCAGGTGGTCAGTAAATGACTGAGACACGAAGGTGAAAGGGTTTGAAGAGGCGGGTGGAGTGGACCTCAAAGGAGGAGAATGTAAGGATAGGTTCACAAAGGATGATGCTGACGGTGCATGTAAAGGAAAGAAGGAAGCCAATGCCACCCCCAGGACAGTGTGGGTGAAGGAAATGTCCCCATAGGAGAGAGCAGCAGGAAAAACGGTATAAGAAGGGGAGAGCCAGGCTTCGGTGGAAGCAAGGTTAAGAGATTTGGAGATGAAGAGATCGTGAACAGAGGGCAGTTTGTTGCAAATGGATCTGGCGTTCCAGAGGGCACAAGAGAAAGGGAAAGTGGGAAGTGGGGAAATGTGAGTGAGATTGTTTTGGTTGCAGGTGCGCAGGGGAGTGCAAGGTTTGGGACACAGGGTGAGAGAATGGGCATATGACTTGATCAAGGAGGCATGATGAGAGGAGCTAGAGGGGGTCGGAGTAAGCGGGGAGAGTAAAGATGGAGAAAAGGAGAAGACAAGAGAGAGAGATATGGATGGTGGTGATGCTAAGAGGGTGCTAGCGCGAGGAGGAACCCTAGGGAGTAGGGACACAGTATTGAGGAAGGGGGGAAGGGGAAAGTTAAGAGATGCAACAAGGGAGAGATGAAGGTGAGGATAGAAATGAAAGGAAATAGTAATGAAAGGAAGGAGAGGTTAGGTATGCAGTGATAAAGAACCATAGACTAGTATCAGATAAAGAGTACTGAACAAAACGTAAGGAGAGGATATGTAATCTGTGAGGAACAAAGGAACAGTGGGCAATAAATTAAATCTAGTGTGGCAAGAGCCCGCTACTGCTGAAGCACACGCGAACAACTTCTTCCTTTTTATGTAGTTGTATTGTCAGGATGGTAAATGTTTTGACACGTACAGATTTCACAGCAATACTTGGAGACCCTAAACGCTAGCTAGACATAGCTCAGCTCTCTCAAGACCAGCCAGCTTACCCAGCGTTGATCTCCGTGCACAAATGATATAAACAAGCTTTTATACCTGATACTCCTTCCCAGCCTTAGCTTGATGGACAGGTGACACACCCACCTTCTCTTTAAAAGGAAACGCCCATCACTGGCTCTGTAATTCAAACAGACACACCCTGTCTGTTTGCTGAGAGGAAGGATTTCAAGTCATGTAAGTTAAACCAAATTTAAACTATTGCTTTTCATACATAGGTCTTTACATTCAATCTAGGTGCATTACTGCACAAATGTTTTACTCTACTTCCCTGCTTTCTCTGCATATTGCCAGCTAAATGCCTCCTTTTGTTACATATCCCTCCCCCTAGCGTCTCCAAGTAGGGGGACGTGGACTTCGCGAGGAGCGCATATTTTCGTGACAACGCATCTGCATTTTTGTGTAGAAACCCGGGTCTATGTTCTACTGAGAACTTGAAAGGTTGCAGTGCCAAGAACCAGTGGGTTCACTTGGCATTTACCTCCCGGTTGTTCTGCATCCATCTCAATGGGGCATGGTCTGTTATTAAGGTGAACTCTCTGCCTAGGAGATAATAGCGCAGAGCTTCTGTTGCCCATTTTATGGCGAGACATTCTTTCTACACAGTGGCATATTTTTGTTCACTTGGAAGCAACTTACGGCTTAGGTACAGGACAGGATTTTCTACTCCATTTTTCTCTGGTCTTGCCCAATTTTTGACTGCCTCCACTTTGTCTAGCTGGGGTTTGACATGCCCTCGACCAACAACGTACCCCAAATATTTGGCTTCTCTCAATGCTATGGCACATTTCTCTGGGTTAGCTGTTAACCCTGCTGACCTTAATGAAGCTAAGACCGCCTCAACTTTGGCTAAATGTGATCCCCAGTCTGGGGTATAAATCATTATATCATCCAGGTAAGCGGCTGCATAAGCTGTGTGAGGTCGTAGCAATTTATTCATGGCCCTTTGGAAGGTGGCAGGTGCCCCATGCAATCCAAAGGGTAGGACTTTATATTGATAGAGACCATCAGGGGTGGAAAATGCAGTCTTTTGCTTGGCCTTGGAAGTCAGGGGAACTTGCCAATAACCCTTTGTTAGATCAAGGGTTGTCAAATAATTGCTACCAGCAAGATTTTCCACTAGTTCATCCACACGTGGCATTGGATAAGCATCAAACTGCGACATACTGTTTAGGCGCCTAAAGTCATTGCAGAACCTAATTGTCCCATTGGGTTTCGGGACAAGCACAATGGGACTATTCTACTCACTAGTGGACTCTTCAATCACATCTAACTGGAGCATCTTCTCAAACTCCTTTCTCACGTCCACCCGTCTGGCTTCTGGAATACGATACGGCTTCTGCTTCTATCATTTCTTCAGTCTGTTGTCTCTGCTGAACGGACAAAGCTGGCTCTATGGGCACTTCAGACTTTTCAATGGCAGTACTCACAACCTGAGGAGAGGTTTCCTCATCATGCCAAGGTTTAAGGAGGTTAACATGATATATTTGCTCCTCCCTTCTCCTACCTAACTGGCGGACTCTGTAATTGACAGGACCGACAGCCTCTAGAATTTCATATGGACCCTGCCAATGGGCGAAAAGTTTGCTTTTCTGGGTGGGAACCAGGACTAGGACCTTGTCCCCAGGCGTGAAAGATCGAACAACAGCACTTTTATCATAACTTTTCCTCTGTCGTTCCTGAGCCTCTTTTACATATTGCCGCCCTATCTTTCCTAGCCTCTCATAGATTTGGGACACAAATTGTACCAGATTTGGCTCCCTGGGACCTTGCTGCTCCCACCCTTCTTTTAACATATCCAAGATACCCCTGGGCTGTCTCCCAAACAATATGTCACGGGCACTAGGAGTCTTTACCCAGGGATCACCAGGTGGTAGGCTTACCAGAGCAATGTAGATGGTAATAGGGTACTCTGGTAGCTGGGTGATCACGGAACAGGAAACAGCAGATGATGAGATGCTCAGGAAAGTCTATGACTAGCAGCACTGGTAATATGGAGGTAATAGTAAACGAGGAACTGTAGGACAAGGACACGTGAAGGTAGTCAGTGGTCTGCGATAGCAAGTTGTACCACTGCTATAGTGAGGAGGAATGTCCAACAGAAACGAGGAGGTGATGAGAGTCAGCGGTCTGCGGATAGCAAGTTGTACCGCTGTCTGAGTGAAGGAATGGAATCCAAGTGGAGGTATCCGGGGAGTCAGTGGTCTGCGATAGCAAGTTGTACCACTGCTATGTGAGAGGATACTGGAACAGGTGATACTGGAAACAGGGATCAGTGGTCTGCTACTAGCAAGTTGTACCACTGAATATATATGTGAGGAGGTGCACGGGGAGAGACTGCAACACAGGATATACACAGGCACCTTATATACGATCCACAGTAACATGCACAATATATATATAAATGACTGAACAGGTCTGCAAATATAGGAAGTCTCTTGAAGTAGTCCAGCACAAGTTAACACAGTCAATGATGGCAATAGACTTAGCGGATAGCAGACTCCACAGGAGAACCAACACAGTCCAGCAAGATATGCAATACACCAGCACAGTCAATGAGAAGTATGCATACCGTGGTTCAGAAGCAGGTAGTCAGATAGGAGTGCAGGGATACCTGAGCGGCAGGAGGCCGGCTGGATGAGAAGACCCAGGATACCTGAGGCAGCGGTCAGTAGGTGCAGCGCACAGATAAGTAGACCAACAGGGACACGAATCCACAGGAACCAATAACACGTGGAACTGGACTCACGCAGGACCCAGGAGAGTGGAGATGATCCAGCAGAGGAGTAGTAGCTGAGATATAAATCCAATGCAGACAGGAGGGTAGACCTGCGGGACACGTGAAGGCGTGGAGAGCGGATCAGCAGTAGATGGATGATAGCGCGATCAGCAGCAGCAGGGCTCTGCGGTACACGGAGGTAACCAGTAGCAACCAATAGTTGTCAGTAGCGATGGAACACGGGAGAGCAGAGTAGACCAGGAGCTGTTGATCACGGAGAGTAGCAAATGGCAATGAGAGCAGCAGTCTCGAGGAAACACAGGAGAGCTGAGAAGAGACTGCAGTGCACAGGAGCAGCGGATAGGAATCAGCTAACTTGTCACGATGATGAACACAGGCGAGTTGTAGGCTGGAGGCTGTAGTGCACGGAGGCAGCGGATAGGAATCAGCTCACGGACTTGATGAGGAACAGGTGAGTGGATGTAAAGTAACGGTTGGAGTGCACAGAGGCAGCGGGTAGGAACCAGCAAACAGTCACAGTGAAATATAATAGCGATGATGTGGATTAGAGGACTGAAGTGCACGGAGGCAGCGGATAGGAATCAGCAAACAGTCACAATGATAAGTAATAGCGTTGAAGTGGTTTGGAAGACTGTAGTGCACGGAGGCAGCGGATAGGAATCAGCTAACAGTCACGATGATACAGTTGATGGTAGAAGTGGTATGGGAACCACAGTAGTAGAAGTGGTTTGGAAACCACAGAGGTAGAAGTGGTTTGGAAACCACAGGAATCAGCAGCGCTGAAAACACGAGGAATACAGGAACACCTTCAGAGACTCATAGGGAATGAGACTCCAAGATCAGGCAACGTGGTGTTGACCACAGGTGCTTAATATAGGGAGGTTGCCTGATCTGCCAATTAAGTTAAAGGGACATACACTGAAGTATAGGAAAGGGCTGCGCATGCGCAGACCCTCAGGATGGAGGACGGCCACGGTTCCTAAATGTCCGGGAAGAGGCACTCACGGTCCGGTGAGTGACAGTACCCCCCCTTTTAAAGGTGGGCACAGAACGCCTGGAACCGGGCTTGTCCGGATTTTTGGAGTAGAACTTCTTCAAAAGGGCAGGAGCATTAAGATCTTCAGCTTTGATCCAAGAGCGCTCCTGAGGACCAAAGCCCTTCCAATGAACAAGGAAACGGAGGACTCCTCGCGAAATTTTTGCATCCAATACCTCAGTAATCTCGAAATCCTCCTCCTGATGAACTTGAACTGGCTGCGGAGCTGAGGGAGGAGTTGAGAAACGGTTGATGATAAGAGGTTTGAGTAAAGACACATGGAAGGCATTGGAAATCCGAAGATTCTTAGGAAGAAGAAGTTTCACACATACTGGATTGATTACTTGAATGATCCTATATGGACCAATAAAACGAGGGGCGAATTTCATAGATGGAACCTTCAAACGAATGTTTCTAGTAGATAACCAGACACGATCTCCAATTTTTAGTGGTGGAATAGCCCGCCTCTTCTTATCTGCGAAAGATTTATATTTGATAGATGTCTTCTTTAAACAGGTTTTGACCTGAGACCAGATATTTTTAAAGGTCTGACAAGCAATCTCCACCGCAGGAACTTGGGTGGGCGGGAGGGCAGGAAATTCCGGAAAAGACGGATGGTGACCGTAGACCACAAAAAATGGAGTTTTGGATGATGACTCGTGATACATGTTGTTATGGGCGAATTCAGCCCAAGGGAGTAACTCTACCCAGTTGTCTTGATTGGCTGATGAGAACATCCTTATAAAAGTCTCAAGATCCTGATTGACACGTTCAGTTTGACCGTTAGATTGCGGATGGTAAGAAGATGAGAGTGCTAATCGTATGCCCAAGGTTTTACAAAGGGCTCGCCAGAATCTGGAAACGAATTGTACTCCTCTATCCGACACAATCTCAGACGGACATCCATGGATACGGAAGATCTCTTTAATGAAATGTTCAGCCAGAATGGACGAGGAAGGCAAACCAGCCAGAGGAATGAAATGAGCCATCTTCGAAAATCTATCCACCACCACCCAAATAGTGTTATGATTCTTACTAGGTGGTAAGTCAGTAACGAAATCCATACTAATATGGGTCCACGGTTTGGACGGAATGGGTAGTGGTCGCAGCAACCCTGCTGGAGTTCTGCGGGAGGATTTAAACTGGGAACATAGCTCACAGGAAGCAATGAACTCTTTGACGTCTCTCCTCATTGAAGGCCACCAGTAACTTCGAGAGAGAATCTCAAAGGTCTTGTGTTCACCGGCGTGTCCAGAAAAACGAGAGGCATGGAACCACGAAAGGATTTTCCTCCTTAGAGTAGGAGGCACGAGGGTCTTCCCAAATGGTAGCGTTTTGGTGGATGAAGCAGCCAGTGAGATACATTTGGGGTCTAGAATGGTATGGTTGGAAACCTCTTCTATATCAGAGGACGTCATAAAAGCTCTAGATAAAGCGTCAGCTTTTTTGTTCTTGGCAGCTGGTTTGAAGGTTATTATTAATTCAAAACGGGAAAAGAAAAGAGACCATCTTGCTTGACGAGGGTTCAAGCATTGGGCGGACTGGAGGTATGACAAGTTTTTATGATCTGTGAAGATCGTCACCGGATGGCGAGCTCCTTCCAATAAGTATCTCCATTCCTCTAATGCAGCTTTGATAGCCAGTAACTCCTTGTCCCCGATAGTATAATTCTTCTCTGCGGGCAGGAGACCCCGAGAATAGAAGGCACAAGGATGAAATTTTTGCTGTTCCGAGCGTTGGGAGAGAATAGCTCCTAAGCCCACATTAGAGGCATCTACTTCCAGGAAGAAGGGGAGTGTCACATCAGGCTGTCGAAGGATTGGAGCCGAAGAGAAGGACTCTTTTAGTATTTGAAAGGCTTGAAGAGCCTCAGGTGACCATTGCTTAGGATTAGCCCCCTTCCTAGTCAGGGCCACAATAGGAGATGCAATGGAAGAAAAGTCTTGAATGAAGCGTCTATAGTAATTGGCAAAACCTAAAAAACGCTGGATGGCACGAAGAGTAGTTGGCTGGGGCCAATGTAGTACAGCATTCACCTTGTCGGGATCCATTTTCAGGCCAACTCCGGAAACTATATACCCCAAGAATGGAATCTGGGGTAATTCGAATGAACATTTTTCTAATTTACAGAACAATGAATTTTTCCGTAGCCTGGAAAGGACTTCTGCCACATGTTGGTGGTGAGCAGGCAGGTCCTGTGAAAAGATCAATATGTCGTCCAGGTAGACGACGACACATACATATAATAAGTCCCGGAAGATCTCATTAATGAAACCTTGAAAAACAGCGGGGGCATTACACAGCCCGAAAGGCATTACCAGATATTCGTAATGCCCGTCTCTGGTGTTAAACGCTGTCTTCCATTCGTCACCGGAACGGATTCTGATTAAATTGTAGGCACCACGAAGATCCAACTTAGTGAAGATACGGGCTCCCTTGATGCGATCGAATAGCTCAGTGATCAGCGGAATGGGGTACCGATTCTTGATAGTAATGGCATTGAGTCCACGAAAATCTATGCAAGGGCGTAAAGATCCATCCTTCTTTTTAACGAAGAAGAACCCAGCTCCAGCGGGAGAGGTGGAAGGTCGAATAAACCCACGCTGGAGGTTCTCCTGTATATACTCAGATGTAGCTTGAGTTTCAGGTAACGAGAGTGGATAGACCCGGCCCCTGGGGGGAGTCTTGCCAGGTAGAAGGTCGATCGGACAATCCCAAGAACGATGAGGAGGAAGACGTTCAGACTGAGCTTTATCAAAAACATCAGTAAATGAAGCATATTGAGGAGGGAGTCCCGGTGAGGTAGATGAAATGGAAGATTGCTGTACTTTGAGAGGAATGACTTGGGAGAGGCAACGATGGTGACATTCAGACCCCCAAGACGTGACTTGAGGGGTGCGCCAGTCAATCTGGGGAGAGTGACACTGAAGCCATGGAAGGCCTAAGACAATTGGACTTGTCGTAACAGGAAGGATTAAAAACGATATTTCTTCATGATGCAGGGCACCAATCTGAAGGGTTACTGGAGACGTACTCTGGGTGATGAGACCGTTGATAAGACGTGATCCATCTATAGCCGTCACAGTAATGGGTGTTTTTAAGGTAATCACTGGTAGGGACCATTGATTTACTAATGATTTGGAAATAAAATTTCCTGCTGCTCCGGAATCAATCAATGCCTGTGACTCAAAGGTTTTGGAAGCACAGGAAATCGTAACGTCAAAGGCACAGACTTTAGATTTCATGGAAGATGGAGAGGACTCCAGGGACCCTAACTTCACCTCTCCAGAACTAGTTAGGGCCTGGCATTTCCCGATCTCTTAGGGCAAGAGCTGAGCATATGAGTGGAATCAGCACAATAGATACAGAGTCTATTCTTTACTCTTCGTTTCCTCTCCTCTGAAGATAATTTGGAACGTCCTATCTCCATGGGAATCACAGAGGGTGAAACTGGACGAAATTGAGGGTTAGAACGAAGAGGTGCTTTAGCAGAAGTTGTTTTCTCAGCCTCTCTTTCACGAAATCTCATATCAACACGATGGCAAAGAGAGATCAGATCTTCAAGTGACGAAGGAAGCTCCTGGGTAGTAAGTGCATCTTTAATTTTATCGGAGAGCCCCTGCCAGAAGGCGGCAACTAGAGCTTCAGTGTTCCACTGAAGTTCAGAGGCTAAGATCCTAAATTGAATGACGTACTGTCCTACTGTATGAGATCCTTGTCGCAGACGGAGGATGCTGGAAGCAGCGGAGGTCACACGACCTGGTTCATCGAACACACTTCGAAATGTAGCAATGAATTTGGCACTATCTTGCAATATTGGGTCGTTTCTTTCCCACAGAGGGGAGGCCCAAGCCAGGGCTTGTCCAGAAAACAAAGAGATAAGATAGGCCACTCTGGAACGATGGGTAGAAAAATTTTGAGGTTGGAGCTCAAAATGGACTGAACATTGGTTAAGGAAACCCCTACAAGTTTTGGGGTCCCCATCGTACTTTGACGGAGTAGGCAGGTGAAGCGTAGAAGCTGTAGACACCTGGGATGGCACTGGGGAAACGGAGGAAAGCACAGGAGCCTCAGTAGTAGCTGTCACTGTCTGTCCAGATGTTCCTTGGGAGGTTAACGATTGATAACACTGAAGTAACAGCTGTTGGCGGGCATCCTGTTGCTCTACACGGCTGACCAGATGCTGCAGCATCTCTTTGGCTGTAGGTTCCGTATCTGGGTCTGTCATGGCCTGATCTTACTGTCACGGGCACTAGGAGTCTTTACCCAGGGATCACCAGGTGGTAGGCTTACCAGAGCAATGTAGATGGTAATAGGGTACTCTGGTAGCTGGGTGATCACGGAACAGGAAACAGCAGATGATGAGATGCTCAGGAAAGTCTATGACTAGCAGCACTGGTAATATGGAGGTAATAGTAAACGAGGAACTGTAGGACAAGGACACGTGAAGGTAGTCAGTGGTCTGCGATAGCAAGTTGTACCACTGCTATAGTGAGGAGGAATGTCCAACAGAAACGAGGAGGTGATGAGAGTCAGCGGTCTGCGGATAGCAAGTTGTACCGCTGTCTGAGTGAAGGAATGGAATCCAAGTGGAGGTATCCGGGGAGTCAGTGGTCTGCGATAGCAAGTTGTACCACTGCTATGTGAGAGGATACTGGAACAGGTGATACTGGAAACAGGGATCAGTGGTCTGCTACTAGCAAGTTGTACCACTGAATATATATGTGAGGAGGTGCACGGGGAGAGACTGCAACACAGGATATACACAGGCACCTTATATACGATCCACAGTAACATGCACAATATATATATAAATGACTGAACAGGTCTGCAAATATAGGAAGTCTCTTGAAGTAGTCCAGCACAAGTTAACACAGTCAATGATGGCAATAGACTTAGCGGATAGCAGACTCCACAGGAGAACCAACACAGTCCAGCAAGATATGCAATACACCAGCACAGTCAATGAGAAGTATGCATACCGTGGTTCAGAAGCAGGTAGTCAGATAGGAGTGCAGGGATACCTGAGCGGCAGGAGGCCGGCTGGATGAGAAGACCCAGGATACCTGAGGCAGCGGTCAGTAGGTGCAGCGCACAGATAAGTAGACCAACAGGGACACGAATCCACAGGAACCAATAACACGTGGAACTGGACTCACGCAGGACCCAGGAGAGTGGAGATGATCCAGCAGAGGAGTAGTAGCTGAGATATAAATCCAATGCAGACAGGAGGGTAGACCTGCGGGACACGTGAAGGCGTGGAGAGCGGATCAGCAGTAGATGGATGATAGCGCGATCAGCAGCAGCAGGGCTCTGCGGTACACGGAGGTAACCAGTAGCAACCAATAGTTGTCAGTAGCGATGGAACACGGGAGAGCAGAGTAGACCAGGAGCTGTTGATCACGGAGAGTAGCAAATGGCAATGAGAGCAGCAGTCTCGAGGAAACACAGGAGAGCTGAGAAGAGACTGCAGTGCACAGGAGCAGCGGATAGGAATCAGCTAACTTGTCACGATGATGAACACAGGCGAGTTGTAGGCTGGAGGCTGTAGTGCACGGAGGCAGCGGATAGGAATCAGCTCACGGACTTGATGAGGAACAGGTGAGTGGATGTAAAGTAACGGTTGGAGTGCACAGAGGCAGCGGGTAGGAACCAGCAAACAGTCACAGTGAAATATAATAGCGATGATGTGGATTAGAGGACTGAAGTGCACGGAGGCAGCGGATAGGAATCAGCAAACAGTCACAATGATAAGTAATAGCGTTGAAGTGGTTTGGAAGACTGTAGTGCACGGAGGCAGCGGATAGGAATCAGCTAACAGTCACGATGATACAGTTGATGGTAGAAGTGGTATGGGAACCACAGTAGTAGAAGTGGTTTGGAAACCACAGAGGTAGAAGTGGTTTGGAAACCACAGGAATCAGCAGCGCTGAAAACACGAGGAATACAGGAACACCTTCAGAGACTCATAGGGAATGAGACTCCAAGATCAGGCAACGTGGTGTTGACCACAGGTGCTTAATATAGGGAGGTTGCCTGATCTGCCAATTAAGTTAAAGGGACATACACTGAAGTATAGGAAAGGGCTGCGCATGCGCAGACCCTCAGGATGGAGGACGGCCACGGTTCCTAAATGTCCGGGAAGAGGCACTCACGGTCCGGTGAGTGACACAATAGCTCAAAGGAACTAAACCCTGTTGAAACTTGAGGTACCTCACGGATGGCAAACATCAAATAGGGAATAAGAGTGTCCCAATATTTTTTCTCTTGAGCCACTGCTTTCCTGAGTATGTGCTTTAATGTGCGGTTAAAGCGTTCCACCAAGCCATCTGTTTGTGGATGGTATACAGAGGTGTTAAGCGCCGTAACCCCTAGTAACTGGCACATGTCCTTCATCAGTTTAGACATGAATGGAGTACCCTGATCTGTGAGAATTTCTTTGGGTATTCCCAAGCGTGTAAACATCAATACAAGTTCTCTAGCTATGGTGCTGGACTTTATGTTTCAAAGGGGATCTGCCTCTGGTTATCTGGTTTCATAGTCAAGCACCACTAGTATATATTGGTGCCCACGAGCGGATTTTTCCAGTGGCCCCACAAGGTCCATGGCTATCCGTTCAAAGGGAACTTGTACTATTGGTATCGGAATGAGAGGTGCCCTGTACATGGGTTTGGGACAGGTTCTCTGACAAATGGGACAGGACCGGCAATACTTTTTCACTGCCATGTGTACACCGGGCCAGTAAAACCTAAGCAGAACTCGTTCCCGTGTTTTATCCTCCCCTAGGTGTCCCCCACAGACATGTGTGTGTGCTGCTTTTAACACTAGGGGTACATGGACCTGAGGAACCATTAATTGTTCTACTTTTTCCACCTGCACATTAGCAACTCTATACAGGAAATTATTTTTAACAATAAAATATGGTATACCTTCTGCAGGCTGGGCGGCTTTCGCTACCCCATTTACCTCACACTTTTAAAGGCATGTTCCAAAGTGGCATAATTAAGTTGGTCTCGAGCAAAGTCCTGCAGAGGGAACAAAATTGGTATTGCGGACCAGTCCGTATCCGCACTACCAGGCGGGGTGGGCTCATCTGCGACATCACCGACTAGTTTGGACTGTCCATGTTTCTCCACAGGTGGATGCTTTTGTGGAACTCCTGCTGTGACTCCCAGGATGGCATTCCGGTTTGGCGGTTTCCAAGATCGATGTCCAGATGTTGTGGATCTTTAGGCGGTTCCTTTAAGACCGGGCTTCCGACCGTTTCATCAGTTGCCGACATGTCCAGCCGGATCCGCTCACCGAGGACATCATTAAACAGTGAGAAGTCTCGCCCCAAAATGAGTGGATATGGGAGTTTAGGTGCTATGGCGGCTACCACCATAACAGTTTTGTCTTTGAGTGTGACTGGTAGTATTGTTCTTTCATACTCCTCTGTCGTGCCATGTACGCAAAGAACCTTCACCTTGGGCAACCTGGAAGTTATGGTTTCGGGTAAGGCAGAGCTGGAAACCAATGAGAGTTCACTCCCCGAGTCAACCAAGGCCAGAACATGGTTCTGGGTGATTAGCACAGTCACCCGGTACAAACAAGGACTTCCTGATGTGGGATTCATGGTAAAACAACTTGGAAAAGCAGGCCCCATATGTCCCACGGAACAGTCCATGGGTTCCGGTAGTTTAGGACACTCTGCCTTAAAGTGGCCTGGCTCATTCAAAACACTTTAGATTAGACGGCTTTGCACCTGGCCCTCTGTCCGTAGCAAGGATTGTCAAACCTGGCTTTTGGCGTGGCAGCGGCTTTGGCACAAATGCAGGTTCTTTAGTCATTTGCTGTAGCGCACAAAACCTTTCTACCATGGTGGCAAGCTCTTCATAAGTTTGTGGATCTGATTGCAGAACCCACCTTTACAAATCGCGGTTCAGCCCCCGGATGCAGTGATCTATCGCCAGAACTTCAATAATCCGAGAAGGCGAATTCTCCTCAGGCTGCAGCCATTTCTTTAAAATTTTAGAAAGCTCAGTCACTTGCGCTCTGACCGGTTTTTCTTTAACATAGCGCCATTGGTGATAATGCTGGGCTCGGCCTGGCCCGGAAACTCCAATGCGAGCCTATATCTCAGACTTTAGGCACAGATAGTCAGAGGCCCGTTCCTCATCTAGATCCATATAAGCTCGCTGAGCTTCACCAGTCAGATATGGGTCCAGCCTCTCAGCCCAATCTTTAGGAGGCCATTTTGCCCTTTTTGCAAGTCTCTCAAAGGACACCAGATATGCTTCTATGTCATCACCTGGCGACATTTTCTGGAGAACAGGACCAAGTGGTTCATTTCTGTCATGTCTCACCTGGCTTAACTCTTCTCTTAAGAGCCTTGTGCTTTCCACATGTGCCTCGGCAACTCGTAGCATCTGAGCTTGCTGCTGTTGCTGCGCAGCAGTCACATTCACAAGGGTTCTCAGTACTTCCTCCATGTTGATGTCTGCGTGGGTTGGGTAGCGGAAACTTGCTTCCCGGAGTATCCCACTCCTGACACCACTTGTGACAAGAGCCCGCTACTGCTGAAGCACACGCAAACAACTTCTTCCTTTTTATGTAGTTTTATTGTCAGGATGGTAAATGTTTTGACACCCTACAGATTTCACAGCAATACTTGGAGACCCTAAACGCTAGCTAGACATAGCTCAGCTCTCTCAAGACCAGCCAGCTTACCCAGCGTTGATCTCCGTGCACAAATGATATAAACAAGCTTTTATACCTGATACTCCTCCCCCAGCCTTAGCTTGATAGACAGGTGACACACCTACCTTCTCTTTAAAAGGAAACGCCCATCACTGGCTCTGTAATTCAAACAGACACACCCTGTCTGTTTGCTGAGAGGAAGGATTTCAAGTCATGTAAGTTAAACCAAATTTAAACTATTGCTTTTCATACATAGGTCTTTACATTCAATCTAGGTGCATTACTGCACAAATGTTTTACTCTACTTCCCTGCTTTCTCTGCATATTGCCAGCTAAATGCCTCCTTTTGTTACATATCCCTCCCCCTAGCGTCTCCAAGTAGGGGGACGCGGACTTCACGAGGAACGCATATTTTCGTGACCAATGCCCAAAAATGGAGTGTAAAAATGGAATGTGGGAGAATGACCATGTGGTGAGATGGGATCGCAGGGAGGTAGAAATGAAAGTGTCCGTGAGTGAGTAACGGGAGGTCCAGGAGGTTAGTAGTAAGACATCTTGCAAGTGAGTCCAGGAAATCGCAAATGGTACTGGAGGACATGGGAAAGTGACTAGGGGTTTGATGAAGAGGAATGTGGTAAAATCCGATGAGGTATAGATAGCAGGAGCATGGGATCCAATGGAGAGTCAGTTGGAGGTAGATTGGAGGACAATGGAGGAAGGCATCCAGGATTAGGAGATCAGAGGCATCCAGGGTTCATGCTCCTGAGGATAGAGGTGCTGAAATGAGGCTGGAGACAGAGAAAGAGGCAGGGACCAGCAGAGGACTAGGCCAGAGCTTCAGGGACCAGCAGATTAGAACTGGAGGATGATCACACGGAGGAGATTGGCAGGATCACACGTGGAATTGCTTCAGAGGAAGCATCAGGATCGCATTAGAGGAAGTGTGATGAAACGAGTTTGATAACACTTTAACCAGCCTGTTCATCGTTTCTCACGTAATGTGGATTATAGCAAGTACTTTTTATAGCCCTTGCTTTTGTTCCCCAGCTCAACAGATTACAACTGCAGTGTCTAATTACATATGGCTAAGGGGACATTGTAGCTCACTGTATATATGTATATTGATAGAAGGGGGAGGTTTCACCTTGCGCTCAAGTATATTAATGAAAATAGTGTGAATTGAGGTCTGGGGGTGTAGTATGGGTGGTATATTGGCACGGAGTGGTGTGATGTTACACACTCAGTTGTTGGTTGAGAAGGAATGGGTGGTAGCTTGAGGGAACGTGCCTATGGTGGAAGGAAACTGAACAAATGCAGAAATAAACAGTATATTCAGCAAGGATGTGCCAAAAATAAGCAGATGGGGCAAAAGAAATGCATATGTGCGAAAATAACAGCAATGTAACAAATACAGTCTCAATAATCTTCAACTTTTATCCTGGGGAGCTTGGACTGTGTGGACACGAATGTCTCCAGGGTAATGTTGTCTAGAGGGCTCACACAGATAATGCAAACTTAATAGGCGGTGATTCTATGCAGGTAACGATAATATGCAATTACCTTGAAGTGGTAGTGAGTGCGCTCCAAACTACCGTTGTGGTCAGTATTCAGGTCTTGTGCGTGGTTAAGCCGTGGTCAGCGAATATGGTGTTGATTCGTTCGGCAAATGCGGGTGTCCGTGAGGTCAGACAGGTGATCCTGACTCAGGCTGGCGGCGTGCGTGTCGGCGCTGGGTGCTAGCGGTTCCGCTTGGTGGATGCCGAACGGTGTGTTGTACCGCACATGCGCGGACTGTGGCGCTCAGGAGAATGAAGGAACTTACATAGTGAAGTGCTGACACGATTTATTGGCAAATTGAAAATAAGCACTTACATATAGATACTGGAAATTCAGCATAGGTACAAACAATTGATTGGTTAGTCATGCTCTCCGACGCGTTTGTCCATTAATGGACTTTTTCAAGGAGTGAATGGTTTGGAAAACTCGTGGAGTTTATGTACAATGGGGTGGCGTTTGATTGGTAAATGAATGGGAAGGTGATTGGATGGGTAACCTGGAGGGCAGGAAGATTTGAGTGATTGATGACGGAGGAGGGGGCAGAATGGAAGGATTGGCCGGTGGGCGGGGGATTTGATTGAACGATGGAGGAGGGGGGGGGCAGGTTGTGAGATAATAACTCGGTCTGTTGTGGTCTATTAAGCTGACTGATAGCAAAGGGAAGAGTAGAGGGAATAGTAAAGTTTATATGGAGCCAGCCTATTCACTCCGTAGGTAATTAATTTAATAGGTAGGTTGGCGCATGCTGTTCGTGGAGGAGGGTTTGTAAATGGAGGAGAGTTCCGAAATTCGTGGATATTGAGAGTGTGTGCGTCAATGAATTAAATGAAATAAAGTACACCATATACATACATGTTAGCATAAATGACAGTAACGCAGATGTGACATGGATTTGAGGATACAATGAAATGTACCGTGGATGGAGTGACAGACATTAGTGAGGATTCTGTAACATGATCCGAAGCATAAATACAAAGTATAGACATAAACATATGAATAACATATATCCTGACCTCACACATATCCGAATATGTCGACATCTTTTTAAGGAAATCTGTGATGACTTTGACCTCCTACCTTAAGGACTCCACAAGTGTTCTACAAATCTTTAGAGATTTTAAATGGGACCCGAAGTATATGTGGGTCACTATTGATGTGAAATCTCTGTATACATCAATCCAACATGAAAAAAGTATTGCAGCCTGTAAGTAATTTTTAAACCATGACAATACTCTTAGCGAACAACATAAATATTTTATTTGCAGTCTTATTCGTTTAATCCTCACACGCGACTATTTTAGATTTTTAGATGAATTTTACCTTCAGACGTGTGGGACTGCAATGAGTACTATTTTTGCGCCCATTTTCGCAAACTTATTGATGGGCAGCTGGGAGCAATAATACATTTATGATCCAAATCCATTCACGGAGAACATACTCATCTATAAAAGATATATAAATGATATCATAATGGTTTGGAGTGGCGACACAAATTCTTTTAATAGTTTTCTTCAATACATCGATCCTAATGATTATAATCTAAAATTTACGGCCAAACAAGACCCTAAACAGATAGAATATTTAGATTTGATTCTAATGGGAATTGATGAGTCAGTTATCACCAAAAATTATTTTAAAACAGTGGATACTAATAGCTATCTTCATTTTAACAGTGGCCACATAAAGAAATGGAAAACCAGTATCCCCTTTTCCCAGTTCTATAGAATTAAAACAAACTGTAGTGATGAGACCCACTGCAGGGAACAATTGTCTACTTATGCAAATAGATTTAAAAATAGAGGCTACCCGGAGAGCCTTTTGAACAGGGCTATGAATAGAATTGAGAAATTAAATTGAGAAGATTTATTGAGTTACTCTAAAAAAGAAACCAGAAAAGAGGACGTATCCTTCATTACCCAATTTAATAGTGGAGAAAGTAGGATTAGATCTAGCATTTGTAAATACTGGGATATACTAAAAAGGGACCCGGTGTTGACCAGCATCCTTCCAGAGAAATCTAGAGTTATTTTTAGGAAAAATAAAAACTTGAAGGACACTACTACTAATACTTTTTTGTAGCTAAAAGGGTTTGTGAAATATAATCATTGTAATGTGTGTAAATATGTAAATCGATAATAGTAGAGAATTTGAGATAAAACAACTTATGAACTGTCTTTCTGCATCAGCTGTATATTCAATCGTCCAGAAATGTAACAGGAGATTGGTTTATACTTCAATAAAAATATACATAAAGTTTAATACAGCATACAAAATATAAAACACAATAATCGAAAAATAAAAATAAAAAATATGTAAAGATAGAAACAAAAAAACATATATAACCTGTGTTCCGTTAAAAAACAATATAAATATACAGAACAGCAATGCAAATAACCAAGTGAGGCTCCTTTAAGAATAAATATAGAAAATAGGAATTGCAAAGTAGATAGTCGGGCTAAACTGGGTCTTATACGAATCATTTGAATAAATGTCCGCGTTGGACTTATAGAGTCTCAAGATTCATCATGCGCAATAAGAAATCCAAATAATTAATATAGTCAATATCCGGAGTTACCCAAGCACAAATTCCAATAAAAATACAGCTTTATCCAGACGGCACTGGAACTTGCAGAAAAAAATCTTACCGACATCCACAAATAAGGCAGATCACCCACAGGAATATGTAGGGCAACCACGGTGTGGTGAGTTATCGCGGACTTCCCCGCTAGAGTCTAAAACTGTTACTCACTGATTATTGTCGTGTAGCTTGTCCGTTGGTTCCAATTAATTAACATAGGTGCACCTACTAAGCTGGCCGTCCGTTAACAGCTAAAGTCTGCTTGTACAGAAGCCGCTGTTTGTAGATAGAGTTAGTAATAGCTGACGCGTTTCGTCCCAGTGGTGGGACTTTCTCAAAGCTTTATGTATATTTTTATTGAAGTATAAACCAATCTCTTGTTATCTTTCTGGATGATTGACTATCCCACCCCCCCAGCGCCATTATATTTTATATAGGCCCTCAATGAGCTGCAGGGGAGGGTGGTTTATCCTCCAGTTCCTCTTTTATGTTTTTTCGTATTTTTACGTGTTTATTTTGATTTGTATTAATTTACTTTCCCTGGTGAGCGCCAGACCTAATCCCTTTGGGGAAATTTTGGTTGCTAGAATGTTGCTGTAGCTTAAAATATGTGGGGAAAATCAAAAGGCCCCTAAAGTTACGTATACAAGAACACATGAGAAACATTAAAAACAAGATTGAGAGCCACTCAGTATCGAAACATTTTCTACACAAACATAATTCAGACCCGTCACAATTAAATTTCAAGGCCCTAGAATATGTTAAACTGGGATCGAGAGGGGGAGACTTACAAAAAAAACTCTCACAAAGAGAAATGTATTGGATGTACGAGTTGGGAACCCTGTCACCACAGGGTATGAATGAGAGTTACGAAACAGCCCCCTTTTTGTAACTTAATATCCTGTCCTGATGCTTTGTTTGGTACTTTTTACAATGTGTGATTTGCTACTTTTATCCTTCAGCTATATCGCTAGCAGTGGATTTGTGTACTGCTATGTTTCATTTATACTTATATCGGGGAGTCATGATGATTTTTTAATTGTAATCACAATTTAATAGTGTTTTATTTGCATCAATAATTTATTTTTTAATGTTGATTATGTACTACTTATCATTAAGCTCATATACTCCTTGCCCTGTGCCTTATTGTGTGTACACATGTTCTCGGTTATATACTGGCTATGTATGATACTGTTGTATGTCATTGATATAACTAATAGGTGGAACAGAGGGCTGCAAGTATTGTGGTGCCCACACCCAAAATGGCCACCGCTGTATCTTTTTTGTTGAGATGTGAATATTTTGGCCTTCGACTTTCCATACTACCCGTAGTGATACTCACTAGTAATATGATGGATGCCAGACACACTCGCTGTGGATAAATTTATATTGTGAAGTAACTCCGTCACTGCCGTGAATTTGCACATGCGCAGAGAGCCGTGGCACCTACTGCACATGCGCAAAATGGCAGCACCCGTTATTTAACATCGACATGTTGTCTTTACAGTCCTTTCCCTCCTGATGAAGTTTCTAAAGGAACCATTGCTCCTCGAATGGTCTAAACTCTGGGGAGTTTTTTCTTCAACTTTCTGTGTGGAGGTTGTGGATCAAAACCAATTACTTACCTAGAGGGATATTCCAGACACTACTTGACCAGATTGGAAGTTCAGATAAGCGTATTATTTAATATTTGTTTGTAAGTGCAAAATTTATATTTTATTGGAATAAAATGTTTATGTGAATTTACTACACCATATGGTATCCCCATTTTCTCCTGTTTTCTGGTTAACAGCGGAGAGAACTGGTTGTAATACCCCTGGAACTCAAATGAAATACGGTGTCGGAGATTATTATAGATATGCTTGTTTTCTTTGCGTTCTGGTACGCTTATACTCTATTGGTGTAAGTAATGTTATATTGATAGTTATAAAAGATAACACACTATCTCTGGTTTCCTATCTCCTTCCTCATATGTTTTGAAGCGAGCCATGATACATGTTTGTGAACCGGGGACCTTAATATAAGTTGTGATTTACTCACTTCTTCATCTGGTACGCATATTGATTATCACATAATACACCGGATCGTACTTTTTAGCTACTACACTATTTGGCGCCGTATTCCTTTCTCCTATTCTCCTATGCCATCCAGACTAGTTTTAATAATTAACATGTGGGCTACATGCTGAAGATGATCGGTTCGAATTATGTGAAATCTGCCGAAATCCGACGTTGGGGATCCAAATGAAACAGTCGTGACTCAGTACTCCAACCAAACTCAGATCTCAAAACGAAGCAAAACATCATTTCCATGATTTTTTATTTGCAGAACTCTCACGAGTTTTGGATCTCCATATTTTGTATATGTATTCCTCCCTCGCTCTCTCAAGTCCCGTTTTAGAAGAGACAGCGTGTATTCAGGAGGTCAGCTGCGGAGCTCTGTTGATAAGAAGTGTTCAGGGTAAACTAGGGACATAGTAGAGCAAAAGGAAAGCAATAGAATGCTGTCATATTCAGTGTCACAAACACGCTCCCAGTTTTCGTGACTTTGGGTGTTTGCCATATGAGGTTACACACGATTCCAGCCTGCAGTCTCTCTCTACCAAAGGGTTATACTGAATCGTCCCCACACAACGTTCTCACACCCCCACACACTTCAGGTTTGCTACCACCTATTGAATACAGGCAATAGGACCACAATATACTGTCCCACACTGGCACACAAGGCTTCTGGCTACCCACAGGTTAGCAAGGACCCTCCAGCAATCAAAGGGTTAATTCTTCAGACTGTTACACAAATGTAAATACATGCACACACTAGACTTGTTAGTGAAATGTATTAACAAATCACACACCGGCATTCAAAAGGTTAACTTGGTCGAGCTATATTCTTCTTAATAGGCTAATGAATTTGTTAGAGTATCAAGGACACTTACTAAATGTATAGATTTAATATACAAAGCTACAGGGCACAGAGATATAAAACACAACTAATAAACAATTGACAAACCATACACAAGCAAAACAGTTTAAAATAAAAAGGATTAGATTCAGAGTATAACTTACATTGAAGTGATATATTCTGAGCCAAGGGAAATTGGCTTGAAGATGGACAGCTTATCAATGAGTGATTGATTTCCCAAAAGACTGACAATTTACCCCTTCCCAACACAGGTTTTTTAAGCAAAATGAAATGGGACGGTCTTCACGGGCAGTGTTAATGCTAATAGGTGGGCAGGGATGTCCCCTGGGTGTCACTATAGTTTGCTCACAAATATTCCCAAAGTTTTGACCTTTGGAGAATTCTTCACAGATATATCCCAGAGACATAATACCCCCTTCAATAAACCGGTCATAATCACCCACACATTTAAATACCAAACTTGATGGAATTATGACAATGTGACATACCTTTCTCAAAGACATGTGATGATAGCTGTTCCTGGATACCGCCAGTACCTGTCATTCACAACCCTGGTGTGATATCTGCTTCTCAGCATGGAGTGGCAACCGAATTACCCAAAATATGAACTATGAAGACATTTTCCTTTGAAGCTCATATTTCTATATACCTGCATAGACTTTTAAAAGCTGCCTTTGGCTGCAAGGATGTCAAGCTGGGACCGGTGCCACAAAGTCTATTATATAGCATCAGGATGACACTGCTATCTTCTAACACTGGGATGTGCAGGGCCACCAAATACACACACACACTCTCTGGCTTCACATTTTACACTTTAGTAGCTCAACTTATCAATGGATTCATTTGATATACCATATTTACACTGCAGTTATGATTTAGGCCTTATTCCCAACAATTATGTGATGGGTTGACCTTTATAAATAACTGTAAATTCTCTAGGTTCACGACATTTAGCTACAATTGTTTGCTGATCAATTGTTTTTAATCTCAATCTTAATACACTTTACACAGACTAGTGGCTACTAGTTGTTGTTAACGCATTGCATTGCATTGCATATATATAATAGTACTAGACGGTATATACAGACTTAAGCTGGGTACACACTACACTGTTTTCGTCCAATAATTGGCTCAAACAGCCGACATACGACCACTCGTTCAAAAGTCGGGTCAGTGTGTACAGTTACTTGATGGTCAAAAGTCTTCCCAAATGGACGATTCTCGCCTCATTTGGTTGGTCGTACCGTTTAATATTTTTGTTCCAATCTCGTTTCCGTTGTGTAGTGTGTATAAACATCTGACAGATCCACGACAATCCTCCGATACTTCTTCGACCTGGGGGGCTTGTGTATGTAAATTTTTATGTCAATCACAGTCCCACGTGGTGCGGAATCCGCACATCACTGTGTTTTGTATAGATGTGTATTGCACCTGTCTGCTGTAGACCGTTACACGTATATAAAGCACGTGGGTTATTACCCTTTGGATGTATGTTGGCATTCATTTCTCATTAAACCTTTATGAAGTTTCAAAACTATTAAATTTATAACGCCATATTAACCTTTATTAAATAATGAATATGCCCCAATATGTCTGAAATACTCTGAATAAACCACACAGTGTTAACGCAACACTTTTATTGCTGGTAAAAAAAATAGAAATAGAAATTTCAAACTTCTCTAGTACAATATGAAAAGTGAAAAAAAAGTAGTATTACAGTGAAAGGGTGCTACTGGTTTGTGGCACAACAGTTGCAAACAGCATATACATATCATCAAAAGTATTATCAAGGATTTAGATTTTTCTCTTAATGTTCGCAACATTGGCTTTCATTGTGAAATAGCCGTGCTGTATTTAAGATCTGCCAGTGTTCTCCCTGTTGCCAAAAAACGTAGTGTTGCCACCAGTCTTTGCTCTGGTGGTATGGGTCTCCTTAAATGGGTGTTCTCCCTCTGGATGAGAGGGGTTAAAAGTTGGAGCAGTTCCTGAAAAGTTAAATCATTCATATGAAGAAAATTCTTGAAATCATCGAGGTTGTTGTCCCGTATCTCCTGTAGCAGGGGCATATGGCAGAACATGTCTCTCCTCTTGAACCACTCTTTGCTCCAACAAGATCTATTCTTTCTCCTTCTTTCTCTCTGGTTCCGTACCAGCAGTCTTCTTGCCACAGCAAGCATGAGAAGTGCAGCTGCTTGTTCTTGTTTTGTAGCCATTGTACGTTTACAAATGGGAATGAATGAAGGGACAGTGTAGCCTTCTGTTTTGGGAGTTAACTATAGTGCAGGGTCCGCCCCTTTATGCTAATGTCTTCGGTATCTCGTACATGTCCCCGCAAATGTCGCTGAAGTGTGTACGGAATTTAAATCATTGTTCACGACAACATGGCTGTATAAAGTCGCTAACGGGACGTCCGCTCTTCCCTTTCTCATCCTAAACAAGGCTAGTGTGTATGCAGTCCATGGACCGAGCGATCGGACCATCGGTTGCATGTTAAATCGCTTGGCATAAAAAGTTGGTCAAAATTTCTGTAGTGTGTACCCAGCTTTAGTTAGATAGATATCATTCGGAACTAACTAATATATTCTTTGAAAAAAACAGTGCTATTGCTGTCAGACTATTAGCAGCAGAATCCAGAAAACAAACAGATTTCTTTCTTTTAAAACTGAACGTTTTTCTAGGAAAGTAATCTTGTGTGGGGCAGTGACAAGAGAAATAATTTTGTGTGTGAGATTCTGCAGCAGTTGCACACCCCAAAAAAGCTAGATATTCTATTTCTAATTTCAATACTTTTATATTTTGGAAAGGTCATTCAGTGAAGGCTGTTAGGGAAGGTCAACACACAGCTAGATCTCCCCCAAAAAAGGCTATATATACTAATCTTTTCTATTTTTCGATATATTTATGTTTTGGAAGGGTCATTTAGTGAAATCTATATTTAAAGAAGGCTCTTAGTGAGAGTCGGCAGGTAGCTGGAGCCTCTCAAAAAACGCTATATATTCTAACCTTTTCTATTTTTCAATACATTTATGTTTTGGAAGGGTCATTCAGTGAAATCTCAATTTAAAGAAGGCTGTTAGTGAGGGTCAGCACGCAGTTAGACCCCCCAAAAAAATGCTATATATAGTAATTTTTTTCTATTTTTCAATACTTTTATATTTTGGAAGGGTTATTCAGTGAAATCTATATTTAAAGAAGGGTATTTGTCAGGGTCAGTACACAGCAGCACACACCAAAAAAAGGCTATATATTCATTTTTTTCTCCAGCGAGGGGTAAGAGCGATGGAAAAACACACACTTAGGTCCCTTGGAATTTATGTTATAGGTGGCAATGAACTCAAGCTAGAGTTTACCAGGATATTGTATGTAATAAATATAAACATTTTGTGAGGTAAACCATAAAGAGCACACAGAATAAAATAGATTTAAACCACCACTACACATCATTTATGTTTTTATGCAAACCTATTCACATATACTCTCCCTTAAAATAACAATTATTCAGAATAGAAATAAAACATTCTCATTCACACAGAGGATCACTATGACTAGAGCATTTTCTACCTACAGCAGTCTTAACAACTGCCAGACAGACCATGAATGCAACAAGATAAATCCACAATCTACTCTGTGGTTGTTAAATCCCCAATGAGTATAGAAGCAGCATTTGTTACAGTGCTTAAATAATAACTATTTTGACAAGCATTTAAACTTCTGGTGAATGCAAACCAGGGCAATGTACCGTGAGATATGTTAATCTGCCCTTGAGTACGTACCCTTAGTTTATAAGTAATTAGCAGCTAACAAAACACATAGTACCTACTCTTGATTAGATATCTTCAAGGAATTCAATAATTCTTAGGATGGACTAACTTTCAACAAACTTTCTTAGTGTACAAGCCCATGCTTCTGTTTAGGGGCTAAGTGCAATATAAAATTTAAATGTGTCTCTATTCTAACCAATACTGATAATCCAAACATATCAGAAATCTGAATTTTAGGAAAACTCTCAAAAAATAATAATCATGAATGTCATTCCAATTCAAGATATCTCCCAAAACTGCCCAAGTCGGATGATACCAAAGGCACCCTGCTCTTTTACCCACCCTTCCTATGGACATTAACTACAAGTAGGTCCAGTCCTCAAACCTTAACCCTGCAACCTTTCCAGCCACGCATTACATGGGACTAAGAGTTTGACAGCTCTAATATAAGCATTTAAGTAGTAGAAAAAGTCCTGGGACAGTGGGTCCATACAGAAGCCTCAGTAGGGCATTCTTTTAACACTTTACACACATGTGGATTTTTCTTTCAGGTCTAGTAAACACATTGCAAAGCACACAAAAAAAATAAGAAAAAACATAATGAAACAACCTCACCGCAGGTTTGAGCTCTGCTATCCCTTCTGCAAGCATCCACACTTTCATTTGAATCCATCAGCACTTAATCCATACCAGATCTTGAAAGAATTAGCTACTTAAACTAAAATGTACTGATGTCGTACACTCCCTTTCAGATGATCATGTGGAAAATAAATTCTCCTACAGTAAGAATAAGTCTCACTGTCTGGGTTACCATAGCAACAGCTGCTGGAATTACACAAGCCATATGAAAGAGAAAGCTTATGCTTAAAAATATTGATTTATTGATAAATGGTAACAATACACATCACACAGTGAAAACCCATTCTCTCACCAAAAATATAATAGTATTACATAAAAAAATGAGTCCCTCAATAAGTAATGCAGGCATGAGGGAAAAAACATATTTGACAATGCTCATTACAAAACCAACTAAAGCTGTTTTTAATATAGCTTATACTATGTACATCCTTTTATTATGAATTTTTCACATTGGTGTTACTGAGAATAGTAGTCTGGAACAAATTTAATTTTCTTAATGTAATAGGAGTCTTCATAGATCTGCATTTCTTATAAAACACATTTCTCAATTGTGTGTGTATATGTCACTACACAAAATCAAGCAGAACATTTCACACATGTTAAGCAATAGAATTCATAATTTGATTATGCAATGTCAGTTATGAGGTTTGGTGGAGGGCAGAATGCCTCTGTCACTGAGAGAGGGAATGATCATGATATTGTATAGGTGGTGAGCAGAGAGATGTGACCTCAAAAACAGGTGGCCCATTTGGATTATAAGATACTTGACATTAACAGCTAAATGCTGGTGAATGGCTGGAAAACTGGCCCGCTCTCATCTTTTGTTTTTGTTGAATAGACACTTCGCTATGTGCATCACATAGAACCCAGAGATCAAGGACATCGTCATTTTCAGACCAGATAGATGAGAAGCCAAGCGTTCTCGGTACATGAGCAATGTTTTGTTTTCTTCACAGATCTGCATTCAGTAACAGCATTACTCCAGACCTGTGGTAACTTTGTCCAGGCTTCAGGGACAAAGGTCAACTGCTCTATAGGCAACAGCACCAACACTCTGTTCTACTTCACAATCAAACCAGACTTCAGCAATATTTTGGGAATCTGGTTCAGAAAAGGACCATCCCAGAAGTGCTGATTCAAGATGCTTTCCACTATAAGACAAAAGATTGGAATGTGGAGCAACAAAAAACTCACCACCGAAAGGGAAGCACTGGTGCTTTTCAACAAGATTCTTCACATGCTGCAGTACATGGCTCAGGTGTACAGAATATATTACTCAAGAACTCCGATCACCGTTGTGGTGGGTTATACACTGATCAGCCACAATATTAAAACCACTGCCAAGTCGAATGAATAACATTGATTATCTTGTTACAATGTCATCTGTCAAGGGGTGGGCTATATTAGGCAGTAAGTGAACCATCAGTTCATGAAGTTGATGTGTTGGAAGCAGGAAATGGGCAAGCGTAAGGATCTGAGCGACTTTGACAAGGGCCAAATTGTGATGGCTAGATAACTGGGTCAGAGCATCCCCAAAACGACAGGTCTTGTGGGGTGTTCCCGGTACGTAATGGTTAGTACCTACCAAAAGTGGTCCAAGGAAGGACAACTGGTGAACTGGAGACAGGGTCATGGGCACCCAAGGCTCATTGATACACATGGTGCGCAAAGGCTTGCCCGTCTGGTCCAATCCCACAGAAGAGCTACTGTAGAACATATTGCAGAAAAGAATAATTCTGGCTATCATAGAAAGTCATAATAACACACAGTGCATCACAGCTTGCAGCGAATGGGGTGTTTAGCAGCAGACTGGTCAGAGTGTCCATACTGACCCCTGTACACCGATAAAAATGCATGCAATGGGCACATGAGCAGCCGAACTGGACCATGGAGACATGGAAGAATGTGGTCTGGTCTGATGAATCACATTTTCTTTTACATCATGTGCATGTGCGTTATTTACCTTGGGAAGAGTTGGCACCAGGATAAACTATGGGAAAAAGGCAAGCGGGCAAAGGCATTCATGTGCATTTTACTTTGACACATATCACCTACCTAAACATTGTTGTAGAACAAGTTCACCCCTTCATGGCAATGGTATTCACTGATGGCAGTGGCCTCTTTCATCAGGATAATGCACCCTGACACCCAGCAAAATTTGTTCAGGAATTCAGGATTTGAGGAACGTCACAAAGAGTTCAAGAAGTTGACTTGGTCTCCAAATTCCCCAGATCTCAATCCGATCGAGCATCTGTGGGATCTGCTGGAAAAATAAGTCCGAGCCATGGAGGCCCCACCTCACTGCTTACAGAACTTAAAGTACCTGCTACTAACTTCTTTGTGTCAGACACCACAATACACTTTCAGAGGACTTGTGGGATCCATGCCTCGATGGGTCAGATCTGTTTTGGCAGCACGATGGGGAAGTACACAATATTAGTCAGGTGGTTATAATGTTGTGGCTGATTGGTGTATATAGGTAATCAGGGAAATGGTATCAGAGATGCTGTTGATGTAGATAAGGTTGTGTTGCAAATGATAAATACAGTAACGCTGAGGTCTATGATGGACCAATGTCCAAAGTCAGTGATGCAAAGGTTAATCAATGGTATAAATAGAGAAAACATTTTTCAATCTATAATATGTCTCAGTATTTAAAAAATGCTGGCGATAGTCCTTGGTATAAGTGTCCACTGTAAATTAGTTTTGGATCCTGGTCTAATTGAGCTTCTCAATCTCTATTGAAATATGTGTAAAGAATATGGAGAAGAGAAAAGCACAGAGAGTGACGTGCCTTCTATCTGTGTGATAGTGTGTAACACTATAAAATTACTGTCAGGATTCTCAGTGTGAAGACCAGGAAGAGTAGTATAAATGAAACAGAGTGTCTTTATTTTACACACAGGTTATACAGGTATAAACTAGATATAGTCAATGGAAACAGCTAGCACAAGTCCTTGGAAATAACAGAAAGAAATGGTGAACTGCAGGTACACAATACCAGGATTACCAAGTTTAGCTGAGAGGCTGGAGGTACTGGATACCAAGCACGGTCAGAGAACTGCAGGTACAGGATACTGGGCTCTTCAAGTTTAGCTGAGAAATTGGTGTTACTGGATACCAGGCATGGTTAGAAAACTACAGGTACAGGATGTCAGGATTCCCAGGTTTAGCTGAGAAGGAGTTACTGGAAACCCGGCACGTTTAGAAAACTACAGGTACAGGATGTCAGGATTTCCAGGTTTAGCTGAGAAGGAGTTACTGGAAACCAGGCACAATAGAATAGATGCAGGTACATGATACCGGAATCTCCAGGTTTAGCCGGGAAGCTTGAGTTACTGGAGACCAGGCAAAATAAGATAGTTACAGGTAATAGATAACGGGTTTTCCAGGTTTAGCTGAGAAGTTGGATTTACAGGATACTGTGCCTAATACTATAGCCACAGGTGCAGGATATTGGGAAGACCAGGTTTAGCTGTGGTAGCAGGAGACACTGGATGATCCAGGGAATAATCAGACTCGAGGAAGATCAGGCAAACCAGGGCCAGAAGCCAGAATGTCCACAATAGTACCAACGGATAAACAAGAGCAAAGTCAAATGAAGTCAAAATCAGGGTTACTGGAAAAGGTGCTATACGATGAGACAGATCGTGGAAATTACACTCATATTTTGTAGCGTGCTTTTAAACAGTCAGGTAAGTTGACAAGTGTCCTGTCCACAATCTTTGTTGCATCCTCTACTCCACTTCGTATCTTAAAAGGTGGTTATCCATAGTACATAGTGAGGAAAAAGAAGGTAAGGAATAGTAAAGTATGTTCAAATTGTTTTAATAACAATTTAGTTGGTCATAAACTCACATAGATAAAATAGTAACTCGCTTCAGAAAGTCTGTTAGCCTCTGTGTTATTCCTCTCTGTGTGTGGAGTCCTGTCCAAGTCTGATAATCTGTACACATATGCCATGGTGGGTCTTTCAGGTGAGGACAGGGTGCACAGTGGCAAAATCATAGAGTGAATGTTGAGTAGGCAGATCCCAACGTGTTTTCTCACCAGTCTGGTGGCTTCATCATGGGGTGTGCCATGATAATTTTTTGCTGAGAATCTGTACACATATGCCAGGGTGGATGAACAACTTGAGTAATATATTCTGTATACTGTCTACTCCAGAGGTCAGATATCTCTACACCAGAGTTGCTCTTACCTTAAGACCCCAAGTAATACCATTCTGGAGCACAGACAAAAAATTTTGTGTTTTCTTATGGCCCAGATGGGATAACGATCTGTAGGGAAATCAGCAGAGCATTTTTCCACTTCATCTGGACACCAAAATGGACAGAAGACAGTGATGTACAAGGAGGCCCTCAAATGTGGGAAAGGCATCCCAGACATCCCCACCATGCTGCAAGCCTTATTTGTCTGTAACTGCATCCGCAGGACTCTGAGTAACAGGAACAACAGCTCTGGGTACAATTCAATGTCTCCAACCTGATAGAGATGGCTTGACTGGGATAAGAGTGTCAGCTTTTTCCCTTATAAGAAATACAGACTTTTACCTGGATATTAGCAAATTTGTGAGGGAGCACCAACTGGAGGGAGTTAAGCCAGGCCTTGTTGGGGTATGGACACAATTAGGTTTATTCCAGGACTTCCTGCTGCCACAGTAATGACTGTTTGGTAAAATGTGGCTTTTAGCAGACTCACCAACACTCAGAAAGACCTGGCTTGGATGACTATCCAGGATGACTTGCCCCTCAAGGAGTTTCATGCAGACTGGAACCTCTGCAGATACAGATATTGCAGGTGGAAACATTTTAGGTCTGTCCATCTGCACAGGCCCTGTTGGATGCCCTGAAACAGCTTGATCTTTGTTGACCTCATAGTCATTTTTAAGTACATAGGGCCTGATTCATTAAGGCACGCAAAACAAATGTAAACGTTTCTTGGAAAATGCACGTAATTTGGGCATACACATGTCCCTATTCAACAAGGAGAAGATCGGAAGAAATGTCTCTGGCTGAATATGGGTTTAGGTATGTGCTGCTCAGACATACACAATATGCTGCATGATACGTCCAATACATGTGTGAAAAATACAGGATTCAATTACTGTCATCTAGTATGGAATACTTACAGCGCTACACCTGGCATTGAAAGATAGTGCAGAGCTAAGAATAATATAGGACCTATAAGAATATTTCATCAGTGATATCTAATACCTGATAAAACTGATCTTAAAATTCCTATAGTATACTTAGGTCTGCACTAGCATTCCCTCTATACACCAGGTGTAGCGCTGTAAGCATCACCTACTATTGTACTATTTAGAGCTGGACACTCTAGCTTTACTGCAGCTTCTTTACGTATTTGAACACAACACCTGATTTACCTGATAATCTATCCCTATTTCTAATTAATGTTATCTGTTAATAATATAGTCTAGCTAGTAAATACATTTTATTTTTCATTTTTTCTTCCCCATAAAATACATTTAGCCTATTAAAATGTTATTAATGTCTACTGTACATAAAATGCATTTTTCAGTGCGGATTATCATTATCTCAAATTTTCAAGGTTCATTTAGCAAGTGTAGGCCTGGAGCATGGTGAGCACTTCTGGTATACTCACTCCAGTTGAGGAATATACAGACTTTCTCCAGTCGAGAATTAACCCCTGTTGATAACCGCCATGCCATTTGTTAATACAATTTGTTGGAGAGTGCTGAAGAGCAACTGGTAAGACCAAGTACTGTTCAAAGTTTATTACTAAACAAAAAAAATATTGCACTTGCAGAATACTGATGAACATGAGCATACCAAAGAAGGGGTAACCCACTACCAGTATCCCCTAACTAAGCGTTTTTTTTTTGACAGGCACTGAGAGACCCTATACAAATGTTATACAATGTAAGTCCACCATGCAAATGACAATATACTGTACATTAATGTTAGTGTTAAAAAAAACTGTGTCATGGTGCTGGTTGCTCCCAGGAGAAAACCACCTGTCTGAGTAAGCTATTACAGACACTCCATGTCTGACCAAGCCACTTAGTCCTGAGAGGATGAGTCGTGAGGGACAAAGTTGAAATCAATGGGTTGGAGAAGGTAGAATTGTGAGGGACAAAGCTGATAAACAGGCAAACAAAACAAGACTCTCTGAAACATCAACAGAAAAATGCAAATAAAAACTTTCATCATGCAAAGCTTGGTAGGCGTGAGGGTGTTATAAAGGCTGCAGACAGTTGAGATCTCCTAGACCTGATTGACAGCAGAAGTGATGAGTGCAGTAAGTGTTAATAAAAGTTTTGCATCACCCGGTAGGCTTTTGTTGGGTAATGTTGCAGGTGAGGCCACTTAGTCCTGATTATCTTAAGCTGTAGTAGAAGTGATGAATGTGCAGTGTTATATAAAAGTGATGCAGTTGTCAGTGTTGACAATGCACTGCCTCCTGTGGTCCCTAGTTCGTATTATCCGGTGGATACTGAGAATATGATGCAAAGTTATGTGATGTATTTTGTAACCTTGCAACATGTGATTTCAGCACTCTCCAGCTAAAAGGTTTAACTAGCAACAATTTTGCTTAAATTATTTAAATTACTTTAGTGAAATCTACACCAAGCTGGAAGACCAACGTCCCTTTCATAACACAATAGGTTTTTATTCAATAATATTTAATATAACAGTAAATAACAATAAACACAAAACCATCAAAAAGAAAATTAAGGTTTAAGGTGTAGATGGTAGAAGGAGCGGAAGAAAGGAAACATCAGGGAAGGGAAGGTAAGTTGTGTGATACATTGTTCACCATAAGCCAAATAAAAAATCTACATGTACAGGAGAATGATTTTTGACACTTTTTAACAAATCCTAACATTGATTAGGTATTCTTAAAGCCAATGGTTTCCATGTCATATCTTCTTTCTATTTTAGTTATAATTTTAGAGAAAGGCAGAGGGATAGAATTTTTCCAATATTGGGCAGTTTCAGCCCTAGTAGCAATATGGATGTGACCTGCCACATATCTGTTGTGCAAATGGGGCTCTGGAGGATAATGTTGTAAAAAAGCTAATTCTGAGGAAGGAGGGATCCTCGTTTTCATGACCCAATATATTAGGTCAAAGACCTCAGACCAGTCCCAAAATATTTGAATAAGACTCCCAGCATCGCCAATGTTCCCAAACAAAATGTAGGAACATTTGGGGAGAATTTATGGAATTTCTTTAGGGTTAGGTACTGATTTGGAATAATCTTAAATAACATTTCAGAGTGCCTGATATATCTAAAAATCTTGAATGCATTTTTAAAAAACAGCTCCCATTCCTTGTCTGATTAGTAGTTCTGATTCTTATTTAAGTAGGACCAGCAGTTTACATTCCTCAGTGGAGGTTAGGAGGATTTTACACCATGAGGATATACCTCCTTTATGAGTATATACTGATAATCTTAGATTGATAAAAGGAGAGGGAGATGTAAGATTATTAAGTATTCTAAGCATTTATAAAAGTCTTGGGTAGGGAAACTACATTTCTTTTGTAATTGGACAAAAAGATATCATGAAGTTATTTTCAAACAGATTCTGAACCTTAGTAATACCTTTATTATGCCAAAGGGTTAGTTGTAAATCTGGCATTCATTTAGAGAGTTCAATAATTGACAGATAAGCATTTTGGAGATTGAAATTGTGGGTCAGATTCAGCACTCCATTCCAGACTCTAAAGGTGGTACTAATCATCGCCTTGTAATTTTGTCAATAAATAAAAGATCTTTTAGGAGGAAAGGTTTGGATAAATGTCTCTGTCTACCACAGTTTTGGGGAGATAGGGGTTAGCTAATCTCTAAATTCGACTAATAAACATGCTAGCTGACAATGTCCAAGTTTGGGAGAGCAGTCAACCCACCCCTCAAATTGGATGTAAACATTTTCTCTTTGGGAAGGCTGCTGCCTTTGCCACTCCAAATGAAGCTAAATGCTATGGCATAGAACATATTAATTACCTGGAGAGGAATCAAATATGGGATAAACTGGAAAAAGTGTAGGATTTTGTATACAAGTAAAGTTTTTCACCACCACTATCCAGCCCAGCCACAGTACCTCATAATTAGCCCATAATTTGTTGGAGTTGGAAATTCTTTAAATAGTACAGTATAGTTGCAATCAATATTGTCTATAAGTTTACAGGGATACATATACCTAAATACTTCAAGGATGTGGATTGTCAGTTATATAGATACTTTTCTTCAAGTGTTGGGAGAGTCATGTGGAGTTTCAAAGACTAACACTTCTTACAAGGAAGTACTCTTGGAGAATTTGATGTAAAACACACAGACATAGCTTATGGTGACTATTACAATGATAGTGCCTGTAACTAAACTTAGATTTCCTTTTTTTTCTACTAGTGGTTCTATTACTAAAGCAAATATAAAGGGAGAAAATGGGAACCCCTGCCTGGTACCATTAGAAATTGCAAAGTATGCGATTGTTGCTATAAATAAGGGCTGAGGGGCCTTATACAATGAAAGGATAGCTTTTAGGAAGGTCTGGCCAAGGTCAAATCTGGAAAGGGTTCTGTCATAACAAACAGCTTTGCAAAGTTAATTGATGTGTGATTATATTCCGGGATTTAAGTTGATAGTTATGGCATATTAGTTCAGAAGGTTGCAGGACCTAGATTAGCAGTTAGGGGAGCATTTCTGAGCAGAAATCACATATTGATGCATTGTTACTTTAAGTGACCACAAGGTGTCAGCACAGGCTTACTGGCAGTTATCTATAGCTGTAATATGTAAAGCTGCCACAGACAAATTTGTTGTTTAATCTTGCACAAGTTGAAGCTGATGCCCGCCTGGAAAGTATAGTGGCAGCAAATGAGAGAAAGGTATGATCATAAAAATGCAGCTGCATAACGCAAGCAGGTAACAATCAAAGGGTCACTGACGCTGGCATATATAGTGCCTGGCTGATGTCGATATACCACATGGTCAGACAACCAGGTACCAGCAAAAATGTGTCAATCTTTGCCCAATAGACATGTCAGTACTACTCACACCTTGGAGCTCTGCGACCTCAATGTGTCTGTGTCAGATGGAGGCTCGGGCTGTCTAAATTACGCTTGTAGCAGGATACTTCAGGCCCAAAATGGTAGCGAGGTGTCTCTTCTGCTGGGAGACTGGTGCATAACGTGGTTTCACTGATCCAATCGGTTGACGTGCCTTGCATGAGATGGCAAGGCTTTCACGAAGTGAGAATAATTACCTCAGGACCGTGCTCATGTTAATTTGAGTTAGGCTCTGAGGCCTAACAAGGTCTGTTAAGTCCCCGTTCTACTGTCTCCACTGCTCCTTTTTCCGAGATTTAGTATTGTTGGTCAAAATTACACAGAGCCATACCACATTGGTCGATTTTAATTATGAAATGAAGATAATAGATGTATTATCGTTATTGTAATTATTTTTTATTTATAAAGCGCTGACATACTATACTATGAGAGGATCATGATATAAATTACATAGATTGACATGAAATAAAAGGTAAAGATGACCCCACCCACATGAGCTTATAACCTAAGAAATATGGGGAACACCTGATACATAAGTTAGCGGAATAATAAACGTCCTTGGTGGATATCATTTTTGTGCAGCTACCAATGTTAAGCCATCGGTGAAAAGAGGAGAGACAATGAAAGATGGAGGCACCAAATAAGAACCAGTCACTGTAGAAACTTTGAAATAGTCAGCTGCTGTCAAGTATAACTGTCCTTTTCCAGTCTGCTGTTGGAGAAGGCTTTTGCATTTGTGCTGCATGGGAACTTTTGTGATTAATTGCCAATTTAGAGTAGATTGGGGTCTTACTTTAGTATCATGCTCGCTGCTGGAAAAAGAGCCAGGACATATGTACCCCATACTTGCCAACTCTCCCGGAATGTCCGGGAGACTCCCGCATTTTGCGAGAGTCTCCCGGACTCCCGGGCGAGTGTGGCAATCTCCCGAATTCTGCCCACTTCACTAGGAAGTGCCCACTTCCTAGTGAAGTGGGCAGAATTAGATTCCAAATTTAGCCCCGCCCCCCGCTGTCAAATGACGCAATTTGCGTCATGACGTCACAGGGGGCGCGTCCGAAATGACGGGTTTTGGCCGCCCCGACCCCTCACGCCCCCCTCCACTGGCTGGCTCCCGGAAGGGAGCTGAAGAAAGTAGGTAAGTATGATGTACCCATGTGTGGCGGCAGATGCTGTCACAAGGGAGTAGTGGAGATCACAGAAGAAATGAGATGGGAATAGCAATGATAGTTGACAGCATTTTCAGTTGAACTCACTGGGCCTGAGTCAGTAAGGAGAGCAAAGCATAAAAAAGAGTAACTTTGCACCTGGGCAAAACAATGTTGCAATGAAGGGGGAGGTAAATTTAAAATGTAGGAAAAGCTTTATAGTTAGGATAGAGCATGTCCTAGAACAACTTTAAATTTCAGTGTAAAAATAAAGCTATTAAGTATTTGTGTGATAGATGAAAATTAATTTTCACCCCTTGTATTTTAGCATGGTTTGTCCCGGAGAACAATTACTCCTTTTTTTCCCCCTTACTTTTCTTAATGATTCAGACCCACTGGGTCCAGCAGGTGAACTGAGATTTTATTAGATCTTCTACCCAAACTGTAATGACACTCCTGGGCACCACTACCTTCACACTGATTTTATTTATGTGAGAAGATAAGAATGTAGGAAGCAAGGCACAGAGCTAATCTAAATATTTAAGATTTCACCTGCACGAATGTCCCCCTAAAACCAGGGGTATCTAATGAGCCGTGTATCGGCTCCTCAGTATCCGCTCTCCAATACCTCTGGGATGCGCCCTCAGGGTTCACCCAGATGTCCACCTCTACAATTCCAGCACCCTGTCCTTGAATTGGCAGCTTGCACATCTCTGGCCATCTCTGTTGCTGGGGTAAAATGGCTGGTGCATCCACCGTCTCATGCGATCGCCCTCCATACGGCCTATATGATCCATCCTGGGCCTGGTAACAGTGCCGACTCTGCCTTCCTGGCCCCATGTCATCTGTCATCATCCTCCCTATTCTCAGCCTCTGTCTACTGGATCACAGCCTGCCCGACTGCCTATGGCCTAGCACCTGGCCCTGTCAGCCCAATGTCTCTGGAGAGTGGCCACCACAAGCATCTCTGGATCAGAAGCATATGCCTGCTCAGGCCACCCTGCTGGACTTTCTAACGTAGGCTGGATGCCCAAGAAATGCATAAAAAGTAAAAAAGTGGTGTTTTGTGCATTATTAAACAATACACTAGTCTCGTAATAACCCTTCCAGAGACTGCTGTTCTCAGACTCAAGATGGGGAAAGTGATTTGGTTTCATGATGGGCATCCTGTTCTGGGACACGGATTGAGTGTATTATGTACATTGGATGGAATATTGATGTTAGATGCAACACACACTATGCTGTTTTCCATTAAAACCTATCAGTTATTCCTGCCAACCCTGTTTTTGTGCTTTCTCAGAAAATACTTTCTCAACTCTACCTATTGCCCAATCTTTCTCCTCCAAAATACTCGAGAGGCTTCTCCATAGCCACCTTCCCACCTACCTCTTTGTCAACTACATCCTTGACACTATGGAATCTTGAGTCTCCACTCTTCCCCACCGCTGTTGACAACACCAACAATGTTTGCCAAGTTCGCTACCATCAACTCATCCCTCTATTTCACTGTCCACATCCAGTCCCTCTCATATTGCTTCCATGTTCGCAACTTCCCCCGGATCAAACCCTTCCTCACCCTAAATGCCACAAAAATTATTGGCCAAGTGTGGTGGTCGAGTACTGATGGGATTTCCTTCCCTTACCTTGTCCTCCAGACACGAGTCAGGTTCTTTTTTGTTCGGATATCCGGTGGTCAGGAGACAAATTCTTCAATGAAAGGGACAAGGATTGGTCAAATAACTTGGGTTTATTAATAATGCGGTAAAGATAATTTTGGTAAGCCACCGCGCCACTGACCCCTTCAACTCAATGGTAATGACAAAATATTAATTTGATCAACATAGAGCACAATAGCATTTAACATATAATATAACAATAAATACATTTTTAGGTAAATCACTTAACATTAACATTCAGCTAAAACATTTGGTGCACCAATATTATCCCTGGTAACGTTACCATATTTTACACTCAGTCCTGGGCTGACCTGTGCACAGGAATTTTGTAGTACATTAGATCTGTCAGCATGGAGGAAAGCAAGTGGAGAAATCTGTGACAAAGGTGATTTGCAGACCTACTGTACTTTCAACTAGAGTTCCTTCATATGATCGACTTCCAGCAGTAATACCTCTTATCTCTCTCAGCCTGTTCCTGAGGTAGTGAGCAGCTACATGGAAAGATTCAACTCAGATTTCTTATCTCTCGGTCTGTCTTCTTGTCACTCATAAACCTCATCTCTCTCCCTCAGAAGCCTAGAACTTTCCTCTCCCCACTGCCTTCTGGGAGTTCACAGTTATGGACTTGTTGCTATCTCACAAAACTCCTCCTTCCTGCACATCATCCTGGGCACGCCCTTTTCAGTTCAACTGTCAACTGTCATTCCAACTGTGTCTCTCTCAGCCTCTATTAACCCCTTCTAGCCCTGCATTTCAAAAGAGTTTAATAGGGCTTTGGGGCACCACATTAGCTCTTATCTCAACCATTACAACATGCTCCTGTCTGGCCTCTCCCATCTCTCTCTCTTCTTCAATTACTCCTTAATAGTCAAGATGATCTTTTTTTCAGCACTCTGCTTTTGCCTCCCCTCTCTGACAATCTCCTCACTGGCTCCCCATCCCCTATAGAATCTTAATCAAATTCTTACTCTCTCCTCGCCCATTACGTCATCTTCTCTACTTGCCAACTCCCCATTTTTTACGTCTCCCTCCCTCCTCCAAGACTTCTCCCATTCTGCTCTCCACCTCTGGAATGCTCTCGTTCTTTCCATCAGACTCTCCTCCAGCCTCAAATGCTTCATATGCTCTCCAAAACCTCACCTGTTCATCAAAGCCTACCAGTCCACTGCCTAAACCCTCGTCTTTTCTTTGTGCCTCCCTCCAGACTTTTAATTCTAACCCATACCCCTTTAGAATGTAAGCACTCAGGAACAGGTCCCTCTTTCCTCTTGTCCCCCCTTCTTATTTCCTTACATTTACTCTTTATTCTGTTCTCCCCCTCCAGCTTTATAATATTATACTCTTCCTCTAAGTCTTCTTTCCACTATGCTAACTGCTTTCTTCTACACATGCTATCATTGTGAATGGCCTTTTGTAATACTATTGGTACTATGTCACGCTCACTCTATTACTTTATGCTACTTGTGTTAGGCTTACCTGTATTCTATTATGCTACTTGTGTTATGTTTGCCCTCATGTTATGCTACTTGTTTTAAGTGTACCCTTGTTTTACTGCTGTTCTGTGTGACGATGCAGAATTTTGTGGCACACTATAAATAAACAATATTAATAAAAGTTAACCACTGAACATAATCAGGCAATCCATTCCTAAATATGGCAAATCATTTTATCACCAAATTTCTTACCACTGAACCTAGTGGTCTACCGGAAATATTGCACCACCATACTAAACACCCCTACAAGGAGTATGTAGATTTGTTTCTCTCACATACTAAATGGCAGTTATCCCACTTAAAAGGCCTCAGTTGTCTGTTCATTATCAACAAGGCTAAAATATTTAAATACAATGTTAAAAACCAATAATTTTAAATCAACTGTTTATGACTTTTAGTACAGAGCTTGATATAGATTTAATAAACAGCATATGTGGACTGCAGAATACTAGCTACACTAGCCAACCCTTCACAACTAGATTTGGACAGCATATGATAAATGACAAAAAGGACACCAATTACATAGCATCATTAAAATATTGAAACTGTATTACCCCTATTGAGTACATTGCACTTTAAGATCATTACAACCTGTAAAGAGGAGCAAAAGCAAAAATAATGGACCCTTATCCCCAGGGGTGGGCTGGCCCAGGGGCAGGGGGTCATGTGCCTCCCGGGCCGGTCAGAAAAAAAAAAGTGTCTTTTGGGCCGGTGCCCAAGTCTCTACTGCTTATTTTGGCCGCGGATCCTTCTGATCAGTCCCCCCTCCCACTCAGTGATAGGCCAAACATTTGGCCTATCACTGAGAGCTCGTGTCACATGGGACGTGCACCACATGACAGGTGCCGTCCCATGTGTGAAGTGATGCAGACAGTGCACAGCAGCGATGGAACAAGGCAAGTGTTAATTGTGTGTGCATTATGTTAATTGTGTGTGCATTATGTTAATGTAGTGTGTGGGCACAGTCTGTTAATTAAGTGTGTGTGTGAGGGGGCAGCATATGAATGTAGTGTGTGTGTGTCAGCATATGAATGTAGTGTGTGTGTGTGTCAGCATATGAATGTAGTGTGTGTGTGTGAGGGGGGAGCATATGAATGTAGTGTGTGTGAGAGGGCAGCATATGAATCTAGTGTGAGTGTGGGGGCAGCATATGAATGTAGTGTGTGTGTGTGGGGGGCAGCATATGAATGTGGTGAGTGGGGGCCAGTAAATGAATGCAGTGTGTGTATGGGGGCCAGTAAATGAATGTAGTGTGTGCGTGTGCCAGTAAATGAAGGCAGTGTGTGTATGGCGGCCAGTAAATGAATGTAGTGTGTGTGTGTGTGTGTGTGTCAGTAAATGAATGTAGTGTGTGTATGGGGGGTCAGTAAATGAATGTAGTGTGTGTATGGAGGCCAGTAAATGAATGTAATGTGTGTGTATGTCAGTAAATGAATGTAATGTGTGTGTATGTCAGTAAATGAATGTAGTGTGGGAGGGATGGGGGGGGGGTCTTAATATAATATGGGAGGTAGGCTATTAAATTGTGGGGTGCAGGTGGGGGCTATTTTATTTGTGGGGTGATGGTGGGGCAATTTAAGTTAATAGTGGGGCCTACGAATTTACAATGGGGTAATTGGACTTTTAATTTAATGCTGTTTATTGATTGTGGGCTGTTTGTGGAAAATGAGGTCTATTTATTAAATGTGATTATGTATTATTTAATGCCTGTGATTGTTGTGGGAAATGGTAATATTTGTTAAATGTAAATGCTATTTCAATTATTGCTGGGGCTGTTTGGAGGGAGGGAAAAGAGGATTTTTGTACTTACGTTAAATCCGTTTCTCTGATTCCGTCTGGGGGACACTGCTACCATGGGTTGTGGAGGGGAGCTCGGGAGTTGGCACCTAGCTAGTTTACTTTAAGCTACTGCTGACAGACCCCCTCCCCTCTACAATCCCCCTGCTATCTCCCAGTTAATCAAAAAGCCCAAAGGAGAAAAGGCCAATCAACCAAGAGCACAAAGAGGAAAAGCAGAATGGAGGGATCGCAGTGTCCCCCAGACGGAATCAGAGAACGGATTTAACGTAAGTACAAAAATCCTCTTTTCTCTTTCATCCAGTCTGGGGGACACTGCTACCATGGGGACGTTCTAAAGCAGCCCCATAAGGGTGGGACCGCTCTGTAAGCCCTGCTCGTAGAGCACTATGAGCAAAATTTGCATCCGCAGACGCAAAAACATTAAACTGATAGAATTTGGTAAAGGTGTGGACAGAGGACCAGGTGGCTGCTCTGCAAAGCTGGTCCGCAAAAGCCCTATTTCTCGCTGCCCACGACACCCCTACCGACCTGGTGGAATGGGCCGTCAGTCTCTCTGGCACAGGACGGTTAGCCCTGATGTAAGCCTGTTTAACGGTTGCCTTAATTCATCTTGCAATGGACTGTTTTGAGGCTGGCCAGCCTCTTTTATTAGAATCAAAAAGGACAAAAGAGAATCGGTACGCCGAATCTGGGAAGTTCTCAACATAAATACGGAGAGCCCTAACCACATCTAACTTTTCCCTAGATTGCTGATCAGAATGAGAAGCCGATGAAAAGACCGGAACCACAATTTCCTGGTTTAAATGGAATGCTGAAACAACCTTTGGAACAAAAATAAGGGATAGTTCTTAAGACCGCTCTGTCCTTGTGAAAAACCAAATATGGTTCTCGACAAGACAGACCTCCCAATTGTGAAACCCTGCGTGCAGACACAATTGCTAAGAGAAAGACGACCTTCCAGGTCAGAGACCTAAAATCTGCCACGAGTAATGGTTCAAAGGGGGGGTCAAGCATGTCAAGCACCAGGTTAAGATCCCATGGTGCTGTAGGTGAAACGTAGGGAGGCTGAATATGTAAGACTCCCTGAAGAAAAGTCTTGCTGTCTGGCAAATCTGCTAACTTCAGGTGAAAGAAAACTGAAAGCCCCGATACCTGAACCCTTAAGGAACCTAAGCAAAGATCCGCTTCCAGACCATCCTGAAGAAAAGCCAATAATCGAAGGAGACGAAAAGAAAACGTGTGACAGGACTTATTTTCACACCATCTGATATAGGCTCGCCAAATACGATGATAGATGCGAGCTGAGACTGGCTTTCGAGATCGCAGCAGAGTGTTTACTACACTGGGGGAGAAACCCCTAGTCCTCCAGAGCCTGGCTTCAACAGCCATGCCGTTAAATTGAGCCGAGGGAAGTCCTGATGACGAAAAGGACCTTGCAGGAGAAGATTATGTCGCGACGGAAGACGATGTTCTTGCCCTACCGCCATGGAGATTATGTACCGCGTACCACACTCGACGCGGCCAAGCCGGAGCTATTAAAATTACCGGCAGACCGCCCTGCCTCACTCGATTGAGTACTCGAGTAAGCATGGGAATTGGAGGGGAACAGATATCCCAACCTAAAATCCCATGATATGGTCATCACGTCCACTGCCACCACTAAGGGGTTTCTTGCCCTTGCGCAAAGCCTGGCAACCTTCCTGTTGTGTCTGGAGACCGTGAGCTCTATATCTGGTAGGCCCCACCTCTGAACTAGAGACTGAAAGACATCCGGATGGAGGGACCACTCCCCTGACATCATCGCATTGCGACTGAGATAATCGACCTCCCAATTTTTTATTCCTGGAATGAACACTGCCGAGATTGCTAGAACATACTGTTCCGCCCAAAGAAATATCTGAGCCGTTACTCGTATTGCAGCTGCACTCCTTTTTCCTCCTTGTCTGTTGACATATGCCGCAGCTGTGGCGTTGTCAGACCGAACCCTGACTGGATGGCCCTGAAGAAGAGTCTGGGCCCCCCGAAGAGCCAAAATAATTGCTTTTAACTCTAACGTGTTGATGGATAGGGCTGATTCCTGAACTGACCAAAGCCCCTGGAGCCGGAGATGCAGGACTACAGCCCCCCCAACACTTTAGGCTGGCGTCTGTTGTGGCTATGATCCATGACCATGGAGCAAAGGACCTGCCCACCGACATGTGATCCTGAATCAGCCACCACTGAAGCGATTCTCTCGCATCCGGAGACAGCGAGATTTTCTGGCGATCCAAATGTAGGTGGGATCCTGACCATTTCATCAAGAGATCCCACTGGAAGCATTGTGAATGAGCCCGACCGAAGGGGATCGTCTCGAAGGAGGCCACCATCTTTCCTAGAAGACGCATGCACAAATGAATTGAGGGACTGGGAGAGGACAAGACCTGAGATTCCTCTGAATCGAACTGATTTTCTCCGCAGGCAGAAACACCTTCTGCTGACTGGTGTCCATGATGAGTCCCAGGAAGACCATGCGTTGGCACGGAACCACCTGGGATTTCTTTAAGTTTATCAGCCATCCATGGCTCTCGAGGACTGCCAAGGTGAGGGATAAGTGCTGACGTAAGCAAATCTCTGAGGAGGATTTGATGAGCAGATCGTCTAAGTAGGGCACGACCTGAACTCCCTTTAAGTGAAGACACGCTGCCATCACCGACATGATCTTCGTGAAGACCCTTGGAGCCGTGGAGAGGCCGAAGGGAAGGGCCCGAAACGGATAGTGGGAGGCCCCCACTGTGAATCTCAGGAGAGCCTGATGACCGCTCCAAATGGGAACGTGGAGGTATGCGTTCTTTATGTCTATGGAAGCCATAAACTGATCTTTCTCCAAGCCGTTTATTACTGACCTCAGGGACTCCATCCGAAATTTGTCCACTCGTAAGTGCACATTAAGATTCTTTAAGTTTAAGATGGGTCGAAAGGACCCGTCCGGTTTCCTGACCAGAAAAAGATTTGAATAAAACCCCTTTCCTTTCTGGTTGTCTGGGACCCTGCAAATAACTCTTTGCGGGCTAAAGTCTGGCAGCACTCCCCTGCTTATCACTGAAGATATGACTATATAAGAGTAATAAAGAAAAAAAATCTAAAGGGCAATGGTTGTGAAGCAGAAAACCCAATAGCTTTATTACAGAAAATGTACTTTTAAGTATGGTTATTATGGGCCTGATTCATTAATGAAAGTAAAGCAAAAACATTGAGTAACTTTGCACCTTGGTAACCATATTGCATTGGAGGGGGGTGTAGATTTAAAATATGATGGCAACTTATAGTTGGGATAGGGCATGTCCTAGATCATCTTTCAGGGTGAAAATAAAGATATCAAGTATTTGTGTGCTACATGAAAAAACAGCCAGTATTTAACTTTTGTGCAAACGAAAAAAACTAATTTGCACCCCTTGCATTTTAACATGGTTTTGTCAAGGAGAAAACATACTAATTTTTTTTGCCTTACTTTCCTTAATAATTCAATACCTGTATAAAAACATTTACACTTCGATGCTATAAACACCTATAACTCATAGCTTACTTTGCTTCAGAATTCCAACTAGGCAGTTGATGGCAAATATAGCATAATCTGATATTATGTAATGACCAAATTAAAAAGTTAATTATTTTTGCTGTAATTAAGCTATTAGTTTTTACATTTGTAATAGGTAATTGAATGGACAGTTGCTTGATATAGTTTGCGTCATTCTTCAATTCACAACATTCTTTCAGATGGTTACTTTTCTAAGACTGTAAAATGTTTGCTTTGAAAGTTTTTATAACTACCAAATGATGCAAGTATAATAATTTGCATTTATTTTACACCTCTACACTTATCCATATTTGTACATATAAAAGCTCATTTTGAGTTGGATGCAAGACCCTTTTTTGTGTAAAATACACATATTTGCACTGTGCTTAAAAAGTGTTAGTTGCTGCTAGATCTCAGTGAAACCCAATTATCAATGAGGCTCATGTATTGGCTAGCATCGCTTGTGGCAATGTTTAATATTTATTTACATAGGTTGACTCATATCATAAAGTTTTGAGACAACAGGGGAGGGTATTGGCACTAATTTCCATGTTCAGTGTCTACTTTTGGCATATCATCTTTGATAAGTCATATTGACTTAGGTGTTAATTACAAATGAACAAAGCTGGGACTCACTTCAATTGGAGAAGTGTGAGGAGGAAAATAAAAATCTGTCATTCCCCTCCCATGACCCCAAAAAACACTTGTAAGTCTGGTACCAGCTTCTATGTTGTACTATAGAATCTAACTAGTGACACCTCAATAATAGAAAAATGTTCATTGTTCTGTGTAACATAAAACCAAGTGTCGTGAACAGAGAGAACTTAGTTATTTATAAGGGTTAACCCATCACATAATTGTGGGGAATAAGGGATAAATCATAACTGCAGTGTAAATAGGTTATACCAAATGAATCCAATGATAAATTGAGTTATTAAAGTGTAAAATGGGAAGACAGAAAGTCTGTTGTATGTTCCAGTGTGAGAAAATAGGAGTGTCACCTGTGGCTGCTTCAAAATAGCCCCTGCTGTAAGATATAGCCTGGCCTGGGATGGAGTTTGACACCTGAATAGAATTTTAGGAACCGCTCAGCATGGTGTCTGGAGAAGAGCCCATCTGCTAACTTGGCTATACGTTATATAGACAAAAAGAATTCAGTTTTAAAATATGCCACTTAAAATCAATAAAAGTAGTGATCAACCACATATTACTCCATAGCATGATAACGGGCAGCTCATATGACAAGAAGAACATTCAGAATTCTGCCCCACAGAGAAGTGAAGGAAATGAGTATAAGCTCTACGCTTACACTGTATTTAGGTGTGTTTGATATCAAAAGATGGACCAGTTCATAGGGGATTTATTAATAATTAAATTGGATCTATGTGACGCTCCACAGAAAAGTTAGGTCACATAGTAGTATTGGTTAGTAAATTAGGCAACACGCAAGTGTCACAGGCCACAACCCCTGGGGGTAGGAAGAGGTGTGGAAGTGTTTTTAAAAAGCTGAGACCAGGTACAGAAAATTGTCAGTCTTTTGGGAAATCAGTCATTCATTGATAAGCTGTCCATCTTCAAGTCAATTTCCCTTGGCTCAGAATATACCACTTTGATGTAAGTTATGCTCTAAATTCAATTCCTTTTATTTTAAACTGTTTTTGCTTGTGTATGTTATGTAAATTTATTGTTCATTACTTTTTATATCTGAATGCCCTGTAATTTTGTATATTAAATCTATAATTTAATGTGGCATCCTTGATTCTCTAACGAATCCATTAGCCTGTTAAAGAATATAGCTCGACCAAGTTAACCCTTTGACTGCCGTTATGCGAGTTGTTGATACATTTGATTAACAAGCTTAATGTGTACTTGCATTTACATTTGTTTTACAGTCTGGAGCTGTGCAGAGTTAACCCTTTGTTTGCTGGTGTGGGCCTTGTTAGCCTGTGGTAGCTAGAAGCCTTGTGTGCCCGTGTGGGACGGTATATTGGGGTCTTATTGCCCATATTCAATAGGTGGTGGCAAACCTGAAGTGTGTGTAGTGTGAGAGTGCTGTGTGGGGGCGATTCAGTAGGTCTATAACCTATGAGATAGGTAGAGACTATGGGCTGGAATCGTGTGTGACCTCATACAGCAAACACCCCAACGTAACGGCAGCTGGGAGGGTGTTCGTGACACAAAGCATGGATATTGATTCCAGCATTTGTCTTACCTTTTACCCACCCATGTATACACTCCATCTAGCTATCACACAGACTCATTTATATGTAAAGACAGTCAAGTTGCTGTCACGTTACATTCAGTGCTCAACTAAAAGGTGTGAATAACACTTACATAAAAAAGAGGCAAACCATGATGTTGTTTGATAGCTCATCTATATAATGAAACGGTGGCAAGCATCTAATAACAAAGACCTATTCTTGAGACAACGAAAACTATAAAAAGGTGGCTAATGGTTGGTGGGCGAGGTGCTGAATTAGTCCTGATGTTTTCATTGAATAGGTAGACTACTTTAGTGTTCAGTGGTGGAGATCTCGAAGAGAGCGCAAGCTCTCAGCACAAGTGCCAATAAGTGCACATAGCTGGGAGCTATATTCCACAGAAGAACTTTCTCTGAGTTGATGAGAAGCCCAGCTAATCTTCTCCAGAAGTGCGGTCTCAGCCGAAAGGATAGGATCAGGGACAATAGGAGATGTAACAGGGTTTATAGGAGCAGGATCAAAGTTTGTTCTCGGTATTGCAGCAGTTGGGGGGTCATGAACATGGTTCTCCTGAAGAGGCAGTTGATGCTCTCGCACCTGAGACAGAGCCGCCTGAGGATTGAGGACTGAGAAACAAATGAAATGCTAAAATTAGTCAGTGGGATTGGACAAAATAATAGCCATGGGGCTAAACACAGATAAATGAAATGTCAGATGTAGGAAGTAAAAAAAAACAACAAAAAAAACAGATAAATGGACAATAACATAAAATTTAGATATAGAAAAAGTTGTTACAGGATGAAAGAAATGTTTACAGTATTTGCAGATGTTCCTATATCTAAGAAAACAGCCAGTCTTATCTGGTAAAATGCCCCAAGGACTTAATCAACATAACACTTGACCAGTCCTGAATTAGAATATATTAAACCTGAGATTAGGTATTGATGCAATCTCATAAAATGTGATAAATGAGCTTGGCAGGTTACTAAAAGTCAATTTAACAAGAATATACTGTCTGCATGATGATATTTATATACCTGGGTTGTCCTTTTCAGTATCAGAATCAAGATCTTGGCAAGAGACGCAGAGTAATTTTTTTTGTCTGTCCTGTAATAGTATTGTCTAGAAGTGGTAAAAAAACAAAACATTGTCAGTCTAATGCACTTCAGCAAAAGGATTGTATTCTTTCCACTTTGCGTTCTCTTACCCCACATGTATCACAACTGTCTCCAAGCATTCTGTATCCCTTCAACAGGTAATCTCCCATCAATCGGCTAATCCTATCCTGACGCTCTCGCCGTGCTCTTAAAATTTTCATATCTGACTCAGATGGGGGAGACCATGTATCATCATCACCTGATAAAATGCAGGAACAGTAGAGAAATAGTCTGAGATACAAAAGTGAGAAACAAAGGCATACATGCAAGGCTGCCATAAATAAATATGGGAAAATAAAGCAAAGACAAGAAGCTTAAATCAATTTAGGAGAAAAAGAATGTGTTTGCAATATCATTTGAATAGTAGATGGTATAAGATAGAGAATCAACTGTATTAAAATGTTGTAATGCAACTAATTAGTGCATTTGTATCAATGCAACATCACACTGTAGGCAACTTGACTTGAATTTTAAGAATATGTTATATTGTGTACAAGTAACATATACATCTTTGCACTGGGTATGTGTTATCAAATTTAGAAAAACAAATGTATATTGTGGTATAATTCAAAACTATATGAATCCACATTAGACGCATATAATTCTGGTTAATGCTTTAAACTTCATTTCCCACCATCTTGTCTTCCTGCCAGCCTAAGTATTTTGCAGCATACTGAAATCAACATTGACAAGCCACTAACTCTGAAGGACAGAGAGCTGCAATGTTGGCTGGCAACAGGATTGTACATGAATAACAACCATAATCTGAAAATTATACATCTTGGAGAGATTCAATGCCCCATGTTACAAGGCTTCTATTCACAAAACGTTCAGTGCTCAACTAAAAGGTATTTAATCCCTTCTCATGCCCCATTATTATTTTTTTTATTATATCGTCATGAAGGGGCCCTCTTTAATATTCATAAAAATGTTTCTCATTGCTCACCCTGTAAAGCCATGCTGACAAACCCGGAAGTTAATGTCAAGGACCTGGAAATAGAAAGCGCGATGTGTTTAGCGGATCTTTAAAAAAAAAAAAAAAAAGTCCCATCGAAGCTCTCAGTCTAGCTTTAGTGCGGACACGCTATATTCTGACGTACCGCTATGGACCTAGGGGATACAAGTGTTTAGAAGTTGTCTTAAAATGTGTCCTAAAATGCTGTACGAAAGATAAGCAAAACCAATCCCCACAGTATAATGGATATTGCTCCAATAAAATGGCACAAGTGAGGAGAGAAGTAGGTAAACGTGTATTGGTTCTCTAGTGTTCAGAGATAGGTTCTGACTTCACTAGAAAGGGAGATCGTTGGTCCTTGCACTTTTATAGTTCAGTCTGTGTGTGTTGTGCTCCAATGTTTTAAGGCATCAGCATAAATGAGATATAGTAATTTTAGAAAACATTAATTCCACCGTGTTAGTGGTTTTTATACAGACGGAATGAAAAAATGAAACTTGAGCTGTAACACGCTAGTTCTTTCAAGTGCAGCACACCCAGTGGAGTGTCCTGTAGGAGCATTAAAGCAGGGTACACACTACACAAAATCATCATCTATATAGCAGGCCTGTACAGAGAACTCACTCCCATCAGTCCCTGTTCCATTGGAGCTTCCAGTCTAAATTCCCTAAAGTACACACTGAGAGAAACTAAGGTCAATTCAATAGCAGCCAATTAACCGTTGGAGTGTGAGAGGAAACCCATGAAAACATGGGGAGAACATAAAAACTCCACACAGATAAGACCATGGTTGGAAATTGAACTCATGACCCCAATGCTCTTAAGCAAAAGTGCTAACCACTGAGCCACATGCTGGCCATAATTATGGCAGATGGGATTTCTGTAACAATTTTACAAACGACAAAGTCCCATTGAGCATGCAGATTCATGTGTACATACACTATTTACCTTCAGATCTGTGTTTTTCATCTCATAACCATCTGCACATTCTATAGAGATCTGCCTACGATGCTTGTTGTGAGTGTACACACTTCACATTTGCCCGACATAGTACCATCGTTGATCGTGATTTTTATGAAGTTTATAAAATCAAATCAAAATGATACAATGCTTTAGTGCAATAAAACATGATTGTGGGGGAGTACACACTAATGCGATATCTTACCAAACAGTCGTTTATCGTTTGATCGGCACAATAATTGGTTGAAAAACCTGTAGTGTGTACCCAGCTTTACTGGGATCCCCAGTGATACTTTAATTATAAAGCGCCAAACGGACATGGCAGATTGTAATGTCCTAATTTGAGGCACATTGCACTTTGTTTTGCTTAAAGCAGCAATTCTACATAGATTTTTTTCCTTTAAGTATCAATTTATTTACATGTTAAACATGCATCTCATAATTTTTCTTCGATGTTCTACAAATCATGATCTCCTTTTCAAAATGCCTCTGGGGGTTGCAAAATATGTCTGCCAAACATAGGTTCACAATTCTCTGCATGTCAAGGGGATGGGGTATTTATGTTACATAGAGCTCAGAGGGACATTCCAAAACCTCTCTGCTCACTACATCATCTCGTCACTATGGTTACCATGGCAGTCCAGCAGCGCAAAGAATGAAACCAAGGAAATTGGTAAATAACACTCTTCTTATAGCCTGCCCCAGTTATTTATATATACAAAAAACCACACACCTATTTTTTTCATGTGATTGCTGCTTCAAGTATATTTTCGCTAAAGTGCATAGAATTACAGAACAAAATGGCAGCATTTGCATAGGAATTTAAGTTTGTGTTAGATGGAATGAGGGTGTTCCTTGCTAATTTTCTTCCATGCAGAGCATGCATTAACGTGATTTCAGTTTGTGGAGTGGATTATTGAAAACATGAAGTGGAGATGGTTCTTTTTTATGGGTGTCCTTACCATGTAGAATGGAGCACTGACATTTTCTTTCTGCAAAAGCACTTTATTTTGCACCAGCTCTGAGATGGGTTTCAGCCTATACTTTTATTTTGCACCTACCAGTCGCCCTTCAACAGGGAAGGATATTTACACATTTCTCAAAGTAAAACAAAGCTTTAAACACACAAATCGATGCATGTAATGAAATGCAGTCCTGATATCCCCACACTCATTATTCATTTAAATCATTAATGTGGCTAAGTATTTTAGGAGAAAAAACAAAAATGTTTTTATTTAATGAAAGGGGAGGTTAGCTTTTTGATGTGATGTACACCTTTGTACAGTGGACTGCTTTAGATTTTACTGCCGCATACCTAGTTGCACTTTTAGTTTGCATAGGTATCTCCCAGGAGCGCAGAGTAGGTGTGCATCTTGATGTGTGCAGGGTGAAAGTGCACAGAGTGCATGTTGTACATGAGGTCCAATATGTTAGGACGACAGACCCAGATTTATTAAAATTAAACGGTTGTGGACATAAAAAGGATAAATTGCAACTTGAATCAGTATTACGCACATACATCAACTTTAGGATAAAATAAGATGCACACATTAACACAATTGTAGCAATCAATAAGTCTGGTACCCTGGATCAGATACACTCTAGTCAGGGCAACTTAATGCAGTTGTCTAGGTCACCAATGCTTAGTGATACCTGAAATACTGAATGAGTGACATAATGTCGCTCATTCTGTGTTTTATAATTTGTCACTGTCCAAAAGTAGGGTAATGCAATTGAATAAGGCACAGTGTTTCTCATGTAGTGGGATGTACCCCAGTTTGCTTACTGTGTCTTGTGTGAAATCGCTCTGCGCATACCGAGGAAGTGGGCATGTAGGCTTCCTCAATCATATCAAAACATATCGGGCACACAAAGTCGTTGCTCTTATCCTCATAGGAGTTGATGAGCCCGTTACACAGTGGGGTGGGCACTGTGATTCTGGCACTTACATCTGCCCGGAAAGGTGGGCTAGGGGAGGAAAGGGGTATTCTAGCTTTGGCCAAGTACAGTAAGAGTGTGTTTACGCAAATGCAGCTTATGCAGAACTACAGAAACATGCATATATACCTGTTAGGTATCTTTTGCACCTGCTATAGGGCAAATTCTCGCTGATGATGACTTGTTAAAAAGCAAGTAATATGCTGCTGATGAAGAGGCAGATACAGCTGGAGATATGTATGGCTCTGCATATGGGTGGAAATACAATATTTTTCTGTGCTTTTTTTTTAGAATAATTTACTCCCATTTTGTTACCACCTCTGCATCTGCCCCAATGTTTGTAGTCAAAGTGTAGCAGCACACAATATTTTACCCCTTGATTGTATGTTGGTCTCAGGCCATAAACAACCACACGCACATATAGACCCAGAGTGGACAGATGAACATTGCCTTGTCAAAGTCTCTTGGATGCTTGGGGAACTGGCCGCAACCAGTCAAATACACTAAACCACTTGCTGTCCACCAATTTGACAGTGCCCTCTATTCTGAGAGTAGTATACTAGCCAGGAATAGTCCTCTGATTCAGAATGTGAGAATCTGCACACGTGTGTACAGACCGATTCCTCTACCTCACTAGCATTATCAGAGACTTAAATTATCCTGTCTGCTTTCAACTGTGAAAAGACAATCTTTTTTAACTGGATTCAGTGCTGGGTAAGTTTTCAACATCTATTGATGTAAGCCAGTATTTTTTCTGACAAGGATAGAGATCTCTGTTTTATTTGTTGGTCGAGGACATACTATGGATAGAGTCTCATATAACTCTCTAGAATCTGTAACCAAAACAGTAAACTAATTTGACATGCTCAGTTTCTGATTTCCTCAACACTCTTTTCCCCCTTTCGGATCATCACCTTATCAGCTACAAGCTCTCCTCTAGTACTTTAACTTCTCTGTTGTCTAACTCTACCAAGCATCCTCATACTTGCAGAAATCTTATTTCTATTAATTTTCAACAGTTTTACACCTCTCTCCATCACCTTCTCTCCCTTGATATAGCAGTACCTCATTTTCACCAAATCCTAGCAACAGCCCTTGATCTACTGGCTCCAGCAACTCTTCATACTCCATGTCGACTTTGATGACAGCCACGACACAATAAAGCAACACAAAATCTTCAAAAGCTCTCTCGTAAAGCAGAGCGTCACTGACATAAATTTCTTACTTGTAATGATTTCCTCACTTATACCGATATCTACCATTCATATCTCCCTTTCTTCCTCCCTTGGTCTTACCCAATGGACCTCCTCCTCTACCCACTGCCTTGGTCACTCCCTTGATCTTGTCTTCTCCTACCTTTGTTGTCTCTCAGACTTCTCCATCTCTCCCTTTCCTCTATCCGATCACCATCTCCTCTCCTTCTCTCTCTCTTCTTCTCCTGCTCCCCTCCCCCTGCCCAAACCTACTCTGTCCATACGCAACCTCGACGCTCTTAACCCGGTCTCTCTGTCCTCCTCTCTTGATACCCTCCTTTCTCCCCTTTCCTCCCTGGCCTGCCCCAACCAGGCGGTCTCCCTCTACAACCTCACCCTCACCTCTGCTCTGGGTGCGGTCGCCCCTGCCCACTCCGTCCACCCTCGCTGCTCCAATCCTGGCATTCCAAATTTACCCGCTTCCTCCAAGAATGCTCCCGTACCGCTGAACGCCACTGGAGAAAATCCCGTTCCCTTGCTGACTTCCTCCACTTTAAATTCATCCTTTCATCCTACAGCTCTGCCCTCTCACTCGCTAAACAATCTTTCTTTAAAGCCCTCATCTCGTCCCAATCCTCCAACCTCCGCCGCCTCTTCGCCACCTTCAGCACTCTCCTGGCCCCTCCCCCTCCTCCCACCCCCTCTTCCCTGACTGCTTCCGACTTTGCCTCCTTTTTCTCCTCTAAAATTGAGGCCACTCGACTTGGCATCTCCACTACTCCCTCTCCCACCCCCCCCCCCACTCCTCCGTCCTCCCCCCTCAGCCTCCTTTCCCTCTACACCTTCCGCCCCACCTCGGGCGGGGAAGTCCACTCTCTCATCTCATCCTCCCCCCCCTCTACCTGTCCCCTGGATCCCATCCCCTCCCACCTTCTTCGCTTCCTTTCCCCCACCACCTGCTCCCACCTCGCCCACCTCTTTAATCTTTCCCTCTCTTCCGGCATCTTCCCCTCCTCCTTCAAACATGCTCTCGTTTCCCCCATTCTTAAGAAACCTAACCTTGACCCCACCTCTCCCTCCAATTATCGACCCATATCTCTCCTCCCCTTTGCCTCCAAAATTCTCGAAAGGCTCGTCTGCAGCCGTCTCTCCTCCTACCTTTCTGAACATTCCCTCCTTGATCCTCTCCAGTCTGGATTCCGCCCCTTCACGCCACTGAAACTGCCCTGGCTAAAGTCACCAATGACCTCCTCTCTGCTAAAGCCAGGGGCCACTTCTCCCTTCTCATCCTCCTCGACGTCTCTGCAGCCTTCAACACCGTCGACCACCCCCTCTTCCTCCACACCCTGCAGTCCTTTGGCCTCTCCGGCCCAGTCTTGTCCTGGTTCACCTCTTACCTTGCTGATCGTTCCTTCTCTGTCACCACCTCTGGGTCTCTCTCCCCCCCATCCACCGTTCCAGTCGGGGTCCCTCAGTGCTCTGTTCTTGGACCCTTACTCTTCTCTCTATACACCTCTTCCCTGGGTGAACTCATCAGCTCCTACGGCCTCAACTACCACCTCTACGCCGGCGACACTCAACTATACCTCTCCTCTCCTGATCTCTCTCCCTCCCTCCTCTCTAGAGTGTCCGCCTGCCTCTCTGCCATCTCCTCCTGGATGTCCTCTCGATTCCTAAAACTTAACCTCGCCAAAACTGAACTCATAGTCTTTCCTCCGCCTCACACCTCGCCCCCTTCCGACCTCTCTATCACTGTCGACAACACCTCTATCTCCCCTGTCCCCCAAATTCGCTGCCTCGGTGTCATCCTCGACTCCTCTCTCTCCTTTGGCCCCACATTTTCTCTCTTGCTAAATCCTGCCGCTTCCAGCTGCGTAACATCGCTCGCATTCAGCCTTTCCTCTCCCAAGATGCCACCAAATGTCTTATTCACTCTCTGATTATCTCACGCTTGGACTACTGTAACCTCCTCACTGGCCTCCCCCAATCTCATCTCGCTCCCCTTCGTTCCATACTTAATGCAGCCGCTAGGCTCATCTTCCTTTCTCGCCGCTCCTCGTCTGTCTCTCCCCTCTACCAATCCCTTCACTGGCTCCCCTTCCCCTACAGAATCCTTTTCAAGCTCCTCACTCTTACATACAAGGCCCTCGCCAACTCCACTGCACCCTACATCTCCACCCTCCTCTCTATTCATGATCTATCCCGTCCCCTCCGATCTGCCAATGACCGTCGCCTCTCTTCCCCCCTTATCACCTCCTCCCATGCGCGTATGCAAGACTTCGCCCACGCTGCCCCCCTCCACTGGAACAAGCTCCCTCCCTCCATCAGAACTTGCCCTAATCTGTCCAGTTTCAAATGGGCTTTAAAAACCCACCTTTTTCTTAAAGCCTTTCAGTCTCCCACTTAACTTCCTACCTTTTCTTCTGCCTCTTCCCCCTCACTCCCCTTCCCTCATAGTTATCCTCCGTTCCTCCTTCTCTCCCTCCCTCCCCCATGTCTCTCTGTCTGTCTACCCTGCCCCTTATATTGTACGCTCCTTCGAGCAGGGTCATCTCTCCTCCTGTCTCCACCACTTTTAACTCTGCTCTCCAGCTATCAGCCCTCCTCCTCGAGGATCCTCTCCCCCCCCATCCCCTCTCGCTCCCTCCTCTCCCTCTGGGAGTTTCCCTGTCACCCGTACCCTCCCTTCTGGGCTCCGTCGTATGCGGACTCTCCCCTCCCCCTACCCTAGCATTGAGCTTATTGAGTTACTGTGATTATTGTTTACTGTACTGTGCTGTCTCACCTTGTATTGTGATTTTGTTTGTCCCTGTACGGCACCACAGACACCTAGTGGCGCCCTATAAATAAAAAATAATAATAATAATAATATCAAAATGCTCTGGACACTGCTAATCAAACATATTTCCAATCTCTCATCTCTGCTCAAGCTTCGAGCCCCAAATGCCTTTTTAACACATTTAAATCTCTTCTCAACCCTTCCACCCCTAACCCTCCAACTACTATGAGTGCTCAAGATCTTGTTTCCTACTTCAAGGACAAGATTGATAAGATCCGACTTGAAATGGAATCATCTTCCTTAATAAACAATCTGCTCAACTCCTCTACACCCTCTCTTCATTTGATCCCACAAATGAAGATGAAGTATCTACTTTCTTGTTAACTTCCTAGTCTACCACCTGTCTATTTGATCCAATACCCTCAAAAATCAGTAGATCTCTGACTTCTATGCTCATCCCACCCCTAACTAAAATATGTAATCTCTCTCTCTCTATTAGTATCTCCCATTATTCAGGCATGCAGTGATTACTCCTGTTCTGAAAAAACTAAATTCTGACATGTAGTCTCTCTCAAATTTCATTCCCATAGCTCCCATGCGCCTCCAAGCTTCTCGAGAGAATTGCCTACACTCACTGAACACGCTTTTTTCCCTCACACAACCTATTGGATCCTCTTCAGTCTGGCTTTCGTTCTCATCACTCCAACGAGACTGTTGACTAAGGTTGTCAATGATCTGATCACTGCTAAATCTAAAGGCCATTACTCATTTCTAATTCTCCTAGATCTTTGTGCTGCATTTGACACTGTTGACCACTCTCTACTCCCTAGGTCTCAGACGCTATCTTAGCCTAGTTCTTATCCTATCTTATCGCTCTTTCAGTGTTAGTTTCTCAAGATCCATGTTTGCTCAACTTCCTTTATCAGTTGGAGTACCACAAGGCTCAGTCTTTGGTCAACACTGCTTCTCTATCTATACCACTTCTCTTGGAGAACTAATAAGATCCTTCAGCTTTCAGTATCATCTATGTGGATGATACCCAAATGTATCTATCCTCTACAAATCTCTCACCATCTTTGTTGGCTCACATTACTGACTTTCTCTCTGCCATTTCATCTTGGATATCCTCTCGCCAACTCAAAGTCAATCTTTCATAAACAGAATTAATAATATTTCCACCCATCAACAGACGTAACCTACCTGACATTTTTATTTCTGTTGACAGCATGACAATAAATCCCACCCCACAAGGTTGTATCCTAGACGTTATCCTTGACTCAGAATTATCCTTTGTTCTACACATCGACTCTATATCTAAATCATGTTACATACATCTAAAAAACATTTCCAGAATACGCACTTATCTCACACAAGACACAGCAAAATCTTTAATTCATCATCTCCTGCATTGACTATTGCAACTCCCTTCTTACTAGTCTTCCCCGAATCAGGCTCTCACTCCAACTTTCTATTTTGCATGCAGGGGCTAGATTGATTTTACTTGCAAATCGTTCTTCCTCTAATGCACTCTGTTAGTTTCTACATTTGTTGCCTGTTTTGCACCGAATTCAATACAACATACTTCTGCTAACATACAAGGCCATCAACAAAACTGCGCTCACATACATATCCATACTGGTCTTAAAATATCTTCAAACTTGATACTTCCGTTCTGCACAAGATCTATGTCTCTCATCTGCACTCATAACCTGCTCCCATTCCTGTTACAGGACTTTTTTTCAGGCTGCACCCACTTTGTGGAATTTCCTTGCATAATAAGACATTCCTCTAGTCTTTAAACATTTAAGCTCTCTATGAAAACTCACCTTCAGGCAAGCTTATAATATTCCTCAATTACCCTGTTAACCTCCCTAGGTTATCTTATTACCTCCCTTTACATAGTTCACACAAGACAACAACCCTTTGCTGTGTGACTGGATCATATAGCTACTAAGCACTTTTTACCTTTGCATTCTGAATGGACCAATATGCAATATGTAGCACTTAACCTCTTGTATCAAACTCCTATTGTCTCATAGATGGTAAGCTTATGGACCGGACCTTCCTACCTCTCTGTTTGTCTGTATTACCCAGCATTGTTTTATTAATGTGTTTGTTCCCAATTGTAAAGTGCTACAGAATTTTCTGACGCTATATAAATAAATGATGATGATGTAGATAAAAAAATATCTGTTATAGGGGAATTTAGTTTCACCTAGACTCCATTATAATTTATATTTTCAAGTTTCTTCAAGTGTTAGGTTATTAGTGGTAAGATTTTCTACAGTATGGTAATCTGCACTGCAGTATCCAATAGAGTTTCACTGTATACTTAGCCAATTTATATAGGTACTATGGGCAATTTATATGGGTACTCCAAAAACATTTAAGTAGGTTAATTGGCTGCTATCAAAATGACCCTAGTCTCTCTCTGTTTGTGTGTATTTATGTTAGGGAATTTAGACTGTAAGCTCCAATGGGGCATGGACTGATGTGAGTGAGTTCTCTATACAGCACTGCGTGATTAGTGGAGCTATATAAATAGCTGATGATGATGATGAATGTTTCCCCCAAACTTTCGGGTAGCCCTCTTTTTAGATTTAATTTGGAATGTGCTGTTATCTGTCCAGAATTTATCTATGGCTTCATTTCATAGGTGGGGACCACAGACCTATGAATAGCTTGCTGACATGCTGTGGAAAAGGTCTGACAGTAAATCAGACAAGTGGAGTCGGAGATCTGTGAGAACATACAAGAATTGGCAGAGGTTGGGAGTCTTCAGGCTGGAGAGGTATTTCAGGATTGCACACAGGTAGCAGACTATAAGGAACTCAGGATAACACAGAGATAGTATAGTACAGAGTACACTATTACATTTGGCTGATGTTTTGTGTGTGCTACATACACGGGTTCCTTCAACCAGCAAATCTAGCCATCTATTATACTGATACACATACCCATCCATTACTGACATATCTAATGTTTCACTAAGCTAACTGTCTACCTATTTACTCTACCTCTGTCATATTCTAAACACACCTTCTTCTTATTTTAATTTTAAGCTACTACATACCACAGCTGCTGTCTTTAACCACATTCTCAGTCACTATCTCATACACTTACAGCCTTTCCTACTCTCATCTGAACTAATACCCTAACGCATGAAAAACTGGAAACCATAGACCCCACGGACCACTCTCATTCCCACACTCAACCTCTACAGACCACAGATCCTATATAATACAAGGTCAACCCACACAAAAACAGCATTCCACATCTACGAACAGATTAACAACTAAAAAAGAACAGTGACAGGGACTTAGAATTGCAGACAAGTAATAGAGTGTTAGGAACTCAGGACTGTACACGGGTAACAGGGTGTTAGGAACTCAGCATAGCACACTCGTAGCATGGTATGAAAAAATTAGTATAGCACACTTTGTAGCAGGCTGTCAGGAACTCAGAACCAGGAACAGGAAATGTAAGAGAAAGCATAAGCTCTCCAATGACCAGTCCATGATTGCAGGGAGAGCTAGAGTTATAAAAGCCAGGCAACAGGTGCAGCTTTTCAACTGCTGAGGAATGCAGCAGGTTTGATTAACTGCTGTATTCCTGGAGCAGCACAAATCCAAGCTACAGTAGCACCTCTGGTTGGAGTATAGTATTACAACTATGTTGGGGTATCGGGGTTCACCGATACTTCTATCAATTCCCTTCAATGTCAGTCAGATCTCCCTTGAATTTCAGTCGACTGGTGAACAGAAAAACACACAACACCTGTATGATATAATGCTGAGTAATTCTGATTCTGTTCCAATCAGAGGTTCCCTCAGACTCTTTATTTATACAGTAAAATAGGGGTATAGTAGTTCAACTACCAATTATAAGGCAGTAAATCATTAGAGGTATAGAAGCGTAATAACCAATCATAATTATTAGAGGTATGGAAGCGTAAGAACCAATCATAAAACAGTTATTAAAAACAACAACAAGTTAATTATGCGTACTCTGCATCTTTCTCATTTATGTTTTTATCTTCTCAGGTATTTTGCCATCATTCTTGTTACTTTTAAATAGAACGGTACGTTCAGTTTGTGCGCCCTTGAATTGTCCATATTCTCTGAGAACATCTTTTGCAACATTTTTAAAAACTTCAATCTTTGTCTTTTCTCATTCTGAGTAAAATATCTGCTAATTTCTTTTAAAGCAATAGCACATTATTTTCTAAAGCTTAGCACATGATAGATATTAAATCAATAATCATTCAATTTCACTCTAACAACTACAAAGTCAACAGGGATCAGAGCTTCGAGCCCTGACACTTGCTCAGAGTCTGGGAGCCTTGTAACTGTACCTAATCTACATGGGTGGCCTTAGCCGTTTATCAGGAGTAATCTTTTTGGTTTGAAATGAAAAAGTTCTGGGGGTAAATGTATCAAGCTGAGAGTTTTCCAGCGGGTTTGAAAAACCAATCAGATTCTAGCTATCATTTATTTAGTACATTCTACAAAATGAAAGCTAGAATCTGATTGGTTGCTATAGGCAACATCTCCACTTTTCAAACCCGCCGGAAAACTCTCAGCTTGATACATTTACCCCCTGGTTGTTTTCAGCTGAGCTTCATTTGGCCTTCAAGTTTTTTGTGCAATTTATGGTTAGGACTGTATCCTGACTATTGTGTGACACGCAGTTTGTCACCAGTGGTGCTGCTATTTTGGACATTGTGGCTTTTACCTGTGAGGGTTTAAATCTCCTCTCCCTACCTGATTACTTGCACCTAGCTCCCTCCCTATTTATTCTTGCACCTTGTACTGCTCATGTGAGGTCATTTTTGTTTATTCCTCTGTACAGAATGCTGCTCTGAACTCCATATCTTTATCCAGCCTTTATTCTAGTGTTTTCTGTTATCCTGCATCCCTTCAAGTTCTTGGTCATGATTCCTTCCTGTTTCACTTTAGTTTTTTTCGGTGTCTGATTTCCACGGATTGTTAGGCTGGGTACACACTACAGGTATTTCCCCTGATTATCGGGCCAATCACACGATAAACGACCATTCGACTTGATATTGTATTAGTGTGTACGCTCCAATTATCATATTTTATCGTTGCAAAGCACATTCTATCATTTCATTTGTTTTTATAAACTGACTAAAATCTCTGTAATCGATGAACACTGTTGTTCCAATTCTGCAGTGTGTACGTACTCACGACCATCTGCCAACATTCTGCCAATCTTCTGACAGCGACGCCTTTCTGGGTGTGAAATATTTAAATTTATGATGTTGTCTCTTATGTCTCTCACGTGGTGCATTGTCAAAACATGAAGCACATGGAAATAATGATCTTTTACTGGTGAATCAACAATAACCCGTTGGACATGCTCCATATGTCATCTATGTGTCCCTGTATGATAGTGTATATAATATGAATTGTTAACAAATGTGAAAATACAAAAACTCTCAACAATAAATCCTATATATATATATATATATATATATATATATATATATATATATATTATTTGTTTCTGATATACAGTATATATTGAACGTAGGCTTCAATTCTCCCACTGGAAAGGTACTTTCACAATTGTTAATGGCTCATATGAAAAAAAGCCACAATTGATCCTTTTATGCAGAATAATGAGTAAATATAGTTTCTGTCACAAAGAGGCTTGTAATCCTTGTCCCCACTATATGAATTTTATTTATGTACCTTAAGATGTTTGTACTGATATTTCCTCCAAAATGCTGCTGAAGGCTGGAACTCGAGAGATTACGTTATATTCAAGCAAACAGTGCTCCCACAGACATCGTTGAACAATTGGCTAATGTCTATCTGTTGAAACCATACATTTGTAGGCAGAGAAACGCATCAGGTGATGCCTGCATGAGCAGATAGATAACATTATCCAATTGTTCAACGTTGTCTGTGGGAGCTTTGTGGCATATTGTTGGAACTTTATACCCTTTTCATTGGGGAAATTGGATTCACCTACGTCCATCTTGTGGATTTCCATCAAGTCCATGCATGCCCTTCCCTACTTGCCTGTAGTTGAATAACAACTAGGGTGCCATAAGTTGCTCAAGCAGACTTTTCACTTCAGATGTCCCTCTTCTGTCTCTTATGTTTTCTCTGTAGTACACCATCTTTACTCTAAGTTTGTTTTTATCCTTATCTATCACTACTTACCCCCCTGCACCATCTTCTCTCCTGCCCCTCTTACCTATCCTCCTGAAGCTTTCTTTTCTCTCACTCATTTATTTTCCTTATTCTGCTTCCCTGCTTTTCTCTCTTAGGACATTCCCACTCACAATTGCTTCTCGGCTGACTTCTATCTTCTCAGCTTACTTGTGCCTCACTCAGTGAGAGTGAATATAATGCATGTGGAATCCATAGTTCCACTCCCCACTTCTGCTTTGGGTATGGCAGCTGCAAGGTAAAAAAGGAAAAATGTCAAAGCTACTGGTAGCTGACTCTGTCAGTCTCTACATTGGCTGCCTGTATATCAACGAATCCAATATAAAATTCTTCTACTAACATACAAGGCCATCAACAAAATTGCACCGACATACATCTCCTCACTTATCTCAAAATATCTCCCTACTCGACACCTCCGTTCTGCACAAGATCTACGTCTCTCCTCCACTCTCATCACATCCTTCCATTCTCGGTTACAGGATTTTTTCCGGGCTGCACCCAATTTGTGGAATTCCCTCCCACGCACAATAAGACTTTCCTCTAGTCTTCAAACCTTCAAGCGTTCACTGAAAACCCACCTCTTCAGACAAGGTTATGATATTCCTCAACCACCATCTTAATTTCCCTAGATTACCCTATTACCATCCTCTACACTGCTAACGCAAGACAACAACCCTCTGACCAACATTGCAACACACACAGCCCACTCAATACATTTACCTTTGCGTTCTAGCTGGTCCATTGTGCAATATGATGTAGCACATGCCCTTGTGTTTCTAACTCCCATTGTCCTATAGATTGTAAGCTTGCAAGCAGGGTTCTCTTACCTCTCTGTCTGTATGTATTATCCAGTATTGTCTTATCAGTGTTTGTTCCCAATTGTAAAGCACTACGGAATTTGCTGGCGTTATATAAATAAATGTTGATGATGATGATGATGATGATGTAGGTAAAGTGAATGTGCTGCCTGGCACATCTATGTGCATTGCTGGGGTGAGGGGGCTGTGCAATATCAAGCACACTGCTGAGAATCGGGAAGCTAGGGAGCCTGTTTCATTACAATAATATGGGGATGTGGAGATGGGGAGGGTAGAGGGAAAGGAGGATGACTGATGAGTAATTTTGGCCACTAAATGAAAGCAGTGGCAGAAGTGATGGTATGGTATAACGTTGTATACCGGCCCACTTTGACCACTGGTCCTATATATAAAATAAGCTGGGTGAAGTTTTTCGAAATCTCTATGGGACCTTGAGGTATCTGGTGCCCTGATACCACTTGAAAAAGTGTTTTGACCATGAGGGGCTTTCTTAAACTTTTTACTGGTATCTGGAATTTTCAGCATTGATTCAGATGCCGTACATTTATACTAACCTGTAATTAGTAAAAGTATTAAATTATAATTAATAATAAATAATACTATAAATTTGGTCTGTTATTATTCATTCTTAGTATCAATATTTCATGACTGTAAAGCTGTAACTTAACACTTAAACACTTAAAACAATAAGCAGGCCCATGACTCTCAGATAATGCTGGAGCTAGTGAAACAACAAGCGCCAGCATGCCCTGGCAGCCATGACCCACTAGAAGATGTATTTTCAATAAAATGCTTAATGGTTGATGTTCACCCATGATATGTCCCTGAAAATATAATGCAAACATTGTAATTAAATATAGGACACAGAAACCTGAGTTTGGAAAAAGTAGAAAGCATAAACAGCTAAGTTAGAGCAATTTCCCATCATGTAAAAATGAGGAACATTTACCCTTTTGATATAAACTAAATGGGGGACATTTCTTCCCAGGGTGCACCTTTACATCGACTGGGTATCCATAAACTCCAAGCCTTCGAAGACCTGCATCCCTTCTGGGCTGACCGAACGCAACCAACAAACCATGAGGGCAGTACCTGTATTAAAAAAACAAAACCTGACACTTCATAGGGAGGTGAACTCTTTAGCTAAATAATATACAGTACGGTGTGCCCATCAGGTATTGGCCTCCTATAATTAGCCCAAATAAAGGAGAGCATGCACTGGTCCAACCCATTACCTTGACCTGCCCATGCTTCCCAAAGCAAGGGCCACTCCTAGATGCTTTATGTGTATGACCCTTTATGACAACTTGACAATCTGCCAGACATAAACAGGACAAGGTGTACCAATTAGGGATGCATGTGGCACTAAGGCTCTAAACATGTCCCAGTACCCATGGGACAGAGTGTCAGCCAAAACATTATCAACCCCGGACTTTCAAACTAACATTAAATTGCAGGGAATGCAAAACTAATCTACTCAAGAGGCCAATAATGGGAAGAGATGACGCACACTGCTAGTTAAGCCTGCACGACAACCTAAGTTTTCACACCAGAATTGTATCTGTTTCCCCTGGAACCTATGTGCCCACAGCTTCAATACTATAACACTAAGGAACGATTCCAGCAGGACAAGGTTGGAAATCCAACTCGCAGCAGCCCACTCACCAGGCCAAGGTACGGCGCACCAATTGCCATTGAAATATGCAATGAAACCTACTGCCGTCACTGCGTCTGTGAAAAGCCATGTAGCTTGGGGCACAGTCAAACCCTGTTAAAAACCTGCAGAGAAACCTTCCAAAATGCCAAGTCCTCCCATATTTCTGCAGACAAGGAAATACAGCAGAGAAGACTGGTACAACTCGCGGTTGCCCTTTCCAGCTTGATTTATGTACTTAATGTAAAAAGATGTTTTCTTAGAAAATCCATAATTATGTTAATGCTTATACTCTTAATAGTTGTTCATTTATTTTGGAATAAAATGTTTTTTGTATGCAATCTGATGTGACCTCATATTGCACACTCTCTTCTGTCTACATAAGGCAAGTGCAATTTAAGCAGAGCAAACTTACACCGAGATTCCAATCGAAATGCATCTTACCATCCGCTTCAATTTGAATATGGTCTTAACTAAGATCAAGTTCTTTGCTCTTTTTGAAAACGCAATTGCATTCACGTTGCATCCAGCCTTAATCAAGCCCAGAATGTCCAACTCAGTCTGAATTGGAACAGAGCAGGCTGTACATTGATCTGATTAAGCTAATCCCTGCAATCTTGTGGCTCCACATTGTAGCGAACTGGAGGAGATACATGAATAGGAGTGACTAGAGTGGAAGAAGTAACAACAGCTGCAGGACTAGTGGAAGCTATCAAGCTGTAATCATGAGTGCTCAAGGTGGTTTCTGTAGCGTATGTGTATGTGCTCATTTGTACAAACAGAACATGGAGACCAGGAGCTGTGCCATGCATGCTGTAAAACCCACTTTACTAAAACAAGAAAAAAGCATAAAGCAACGCGTTTACAGCAGGCTGCAAAACAGCACAGTAAAACAACACAGTGGTGAAAAATGGTATTGTAGGCGTGAACAGCAATGTGGATCTGGCAGAACCAGATCACAATATCTAACATTTCCCTCCCCATGTAGATAAATGCTCCCTCTCCCCTTCTTACAAGTCCAGTTTTTGGGGTGCGTGTCCGAGGATGGTAACGGCAGTCCTCATGTATGACCAGTGAATTGGAGCAGGAGCGATTACAATGTCTGCGGACTCCACTGTATCGGAGTTCACTCCGGCATTATCATTCAGTTGAAAATATTGCGCTACTCCAGTCAAGTCTTCGAAACATCCTCTGTTTCTACCGGTGCAGTAGCTGACAAGATAGCTTATGTAGAAGATTTTTCTCCAGCAGGTAATCCGTTATGCTCCCGTAGTTGATCCAAGTGTCGGTGCCACAGTACACCATGCTAAATTTCCACTATGTATGACAATGGCCCTCTACACTGTGTAACCTTTGCGATTATTTACTTCTGCTCTCTTACTTCTGTAGTTATGTGCCAACACATTCTTTCCTTTAGACCAGTGGTTCCCAAACTTTTGCAGTTCGCTGGTCCCCCCTCCTCTGCCCTCTCTCACGCTGTCCCCCTCCTCTGCCCTCTCTCATGCTGGTCCACCTCCTCCGCCCTCTCTCACGCTGGTCCCCCCTTCTCTGCCCTCTAAAACGCTGGTCCCCCCTCCTCTGCCCCCTCTGACACGCTGGTCCCCCCTTCTCTGCCACCTCTGACACGCTGGTCCCCCCTCCTCTGCCCTCTGACACGCTGGTCCCCCCTCCTCTGCCCTCTGACATGCTGGTGCCCCCTCCTCTCCCCTCTGACACGCTGGTCCCCCCTCCTCTGTCCCCTCTGACACGCTGGTCCCCCCTCTTCTGCCCATTCTGACACCTGGTCCCCCCTCCTGTCCCCTCTGACATGCTGGTCCCCCCCCTCTGACACGCTGGTCCCCCCTCCTCTGACATGCTGGTCCCCCCTCCTCTGTCCCCTCTCTCACTCTGGTTCCCCCTCCTCTGACCCGCTGGTCCCCCCTCCTCAGCCCTCTGACCCGCTGGTCCCCCCTCCTCTGTCCCCTCTCTCACGCTAGTCCCTTCTCCTCTGTCCCCTCTCTCACGCTGGTCCCCCCTCCTCTGTCCCCTCTGACACGCTGGTCCCCCCTCTGACACGCTGGTCCCCCCTCCTCTGTCCCCTCTCTCACGCTGGTCCCCCCTCCTCTGTCCCCTCTCTCACGCTGGTCCCCTCTCCTCTGTCCCCTCTCTCACACTGGTTCCCCCTCCTCTGTCCCCTCTGACACGCTGGTCCCCCCTCCTCTGTCCCCTCTGACACGCTGGTCCCCCCTCCTCTGTTCTCTCTCTCACGCTGGTCTCCCCTCCTCTGTCCCCTCTCTCACGCTGGTCCCCCCTCCTCTGTCTCCTCTGCCGCGTGCCAGCCATAGGAAAAACAAAACAACACAAAAACTTACCAATCCGCACAGTGCCGGGACCCATCATCCACCTCTCTCACCCAGCTTGTGTGTCATTCAGTGACAAGCTGCGTGAGAGAGGTGGATGCTGGGTCCCGGCGCCGCGCAGATTGGTAAGTTTTTGAGTTGTTTTGTTTTTCCTATGGCTGGCCCGCGGCACCCCTGGTAGTCGCGGCACACACTTTGGGAACCGCCGCTTTAGACAAAGGACTGAAAGTTGAGACTGCTTCATTTGACAGTCACAAATCAATCCACGAATATATGGCTTGATGAAATCCAGTCTAGACTTGAGGTTCCTATCCAGGAACAACATAGCTGGGGTTTGATTAATTGTGACATGAACCACATTCCTGTAAACCAACAAGAAATTGGAAAGTTTATGATGTAATGTACCCTGGCCTGTGCGCATGGCATGGCAATCTTGCTTTAGGGTTTGTGCACAATGTTCAGCCAACCAATTTGTAGCAGGGTTATATGGGGCGGAGGTAATATGGCGAATTACATTTCTCTGACCAACTGCAATGGTACCCCTGTACTGGAAAAAGACTCCACAACACTTCCACCATATACACAACTGTAGTAGAGGTGACTATAAGAACTTCGGGTCATTTGGAATAGGCATCCACCATCACCAGAAACATGGACCCCATAAACGGTCCCGCAGACTCCATATGAATCCACTGCCACAGAGTGGACAGCCACTCCCATGGGTGCAACATGCCGGTGCGGGCATATTTTGGACAGATTGGCACCCGGAACACTCTCTGGCCATATCCTCCAACTGCTGATCCAACCCTGGCTACCATACAAAACTCCTAGCCAGTGCCTTTATTTTGACCAAGCCATGGAGGAACTCCATGTGGACAAGTGGTCCACATGGGGTTTCTCCAAGACTCTCACTCGCAGTTTGACAAGCAAAGTGAACAACACCACCCAGAGGAGGCAGCCAGAATCAACTGTGAACTCACGCTAGCTGCATTTGTGCAGTCCATTTGCATCATAGGAGTGCCCACAGTATGTGACCATGGCTGTGAAGAATTCACATTTATCTCTTTTGACTCTGAACTCATATTGTTCAAGACGCTGCAACACCAGCTTCAGATTTTGAAGGTGTTCTGTGTCAGACAAACCTCCCACAATAATGTCATCCAGATAGCATTGGGTATCATGGACCCCTTGTAACACTTGGTCCATGGCTTGTTGCCAAAGGGCAGAGGCAGAAGCCATACCGAACATCTAACGATTGTACCTGTAAAGTTCTTTGTGTGTATTAATGGTGAGGAACACCTTCGAAATATCCTTTATTTCCATCTGTAGGTATGCATCAACTAGGTCAATCTCATTAAACTTTTGTAATCCTGCTAGATTTGCAAATATATCTACAATTCTCAGATAGTGATCTGTCTGTAATACTGGATTTATGGTGACCTAAAGTCCCCTCACAGCCGTGCCGTGCTGTGCCATTTTTCTTTACTATTGGGACAACTGGAGTTGCCCAAGGGCTCCAATCCACCTTGAATAAGATTTTATTCACCTACCAGCATGATCAACTCAAGCTCCACCTTCCTCTGAATAGCGTACGGTACTGGGCAAGCTTTATGGAACCTGGGAACAGCTCCATCCATTAGCCGTAGCTTCCCTTTTATGTGCTGCAAAGTCCCAATACCTGTTTGAAAAACAAGTGTAGCTCGGTCAAGGACTGTCTTAAGGGACAAAGGCAGAATGTGTGTGTGATGCTCAGGCTTTTGATGGCCGACCAGGCTAATTGTATTTTTTTGCCTTCTCGTACGATGTATAAGTCCAGGGTCTCCTGCTGCTCATACCGCACGAGTAAAATCAACACTCTGCATGGAATTACTTTCTCTCCAGTATGTTTTAAACAGCACTGAAGTTTTGTCTATATTGACATATTTAAAATGCCGTTTTTACTCATGCTGCAACATTACAAAGACTGCTGATCCTGTGTCCATCCATTTTTATAGATTGCCGATTTACTCGTGGAGTGAGCCAGATTGCTTGCTTGTCACCCCCATTTATTGCAAACACTTCCAAGTTGCCTATATTGTGGTCTGTGACAGACCCGGGCCTTGGGAATATCGTGCCAGCTGTAAGCAGTGGACCAAATGAACAACCGTGATGCACTCTATTAAATGCCGCCTGGAAGCCAGATCTGTTAATGCTGTGGTGTCCAGAGAGGGATGGGTACAGCTCACAGGAAGTGTGAAACAGCTGTGGACCCTGTGACATCAAAAAAGAGGGGAAGGGATTAAAAACAGGAGGTTCAAGGCTCTATCTAAAATCAGGAGATGGACAGTTTGCTAACTATTGTTCCAGCACCTCTTCAACCCAGACTGTGACCTGTGAACCTAGAGGACCAGGAATCTAGTGTCCGTTCCAACCCCATGTGTCCTCACATGATCACTGTCTGAGTCCACCTTTTGGCCTTCCAAAGCATATGTATTCCATACTCTACTGTGATTTAGTCTCCCACCAATGGCCTCTGATTTGTATGTATGCGGCAAACCCGTTTAATTTGCCCTATTTTGTTGCATTTCCTACACAGTTCATGTTTAGACCTACAGTCCCTGGGTGAATGTGTACCTGCTCCACAGTGCATCAGAAGGGGCGCCATTATTTATTATTATTAGTCTTTATTTATATGGCGCCACAAGGTTTCCGCAGCACTGTACAAAATACAAAATATAATACAAATAGTAGACCATACATGGTACAACAATACAGAGTAAAACTAAGACTCCAAAAGCTCCAAGCAAAGCAAGAACACTGACGTTGGAGAGGAAGAAATGGTGTTGCGAAGGAAGATAGCCCTACTCATAAAAGCTTACATACCTTACACTGGTGAACAGGGAAGTGGGAAGTGAGGAGAACATACAAGCAAAACATGGAGACCGGGAGCTGTGCTATGCATGTTGTAAAAAACTCTTTACTAAAACTGAAGAAGAAAACATAAAGCAACACATTTTACAGCAGGCTGCAAAAGAGCACAGTAAAACAACACAGTGGTGAAATATGGTATTGCAGGCATGAACTGCAATGTGGCTCTGGCAGAGTCAGATTACACTATCTAACAGTTTCAACAGAGTTCATCTTAGAAAAGCTATGCTGGAGAAAATTAATATTTATTCAAACCTGCAGTTATGTCATATTTGCCACTTTCCTGGAATTTTTGTGAGGTTCCCGAATTCCGGGACGGTCGTCCAGACTTCCGGTAGAGCAGGTAATTCTCCTGCATCCTTCCCACTTCCTAGTAAAGTGGGCAGGACCAGGCCTCCATGATGCAATTTGTGGCACCCTGCACCCCTCCTAAGTTGCACAGATAAATTCAGCAAATATGAGTTGCATGTGTATCTTCAGCTATGAAACCGGGCAGCATGGTGGCTTAGTAGTTAGCACTTCTGCCTCACAGCCCTGGGGTCCTGAGTTTGATTCCCGACCATGTTCTTTTCTGTGTGGAGTTTTTATGTTCTCCCTGTACAGCACTGCGGAATTAGTGGTGCTATATAAATAGCTGCTGATGATGATGTCAATATACATGGTCATGATAATTTGCAAGTTATTTCTGTGTTTTTATTTTTATAAGAAGCGATTGCATTATATCTTTGTATGTCATTTGTTAACCATTTTATGTTAAGTATTGTGGATTTATTTTCCATATTGAATTACACTTAATAATTTCAGGTCTCTGTGTTATGAATTCATGTGTCAGACATCTTAGTTCTAAAAACACTACATAGTTGAAACAGGGAAGATCATTTTGGGTTTATGATTACTCTGCGCAAAGTAAATTGTGATAGATTAGTTGTAACTTTTAAGGGAGAACTGAAGGCTTACTGAGTAAGAGTGTCAGCTCTTCACAAATAACCTTTGTGGTGGCATAATTGGTAAATCAAGTTAGTGTGTGGCATAGACAAGGAAAGTTTAATCATTTTTAATGGTTCTTTTTGATTAACCCTTTGTCTAACACACATGTCACACAGGCTCAGGTGAGTGCTGGATGGTGACATACTTCCAGCATAAAATCTAGAAATGTGCGCAGACCCCTGTGTTTTAGTTTTGTTTTTGGTTCTGAAAACATCTTTGTGTTTTGGTTTTGGCACATCATGTGCTTTGGTTTTGCTCAGTGGCTGGCTGGCAGGGGGCAAGCACATAGCACTGGCCCATAAGTAGCGGTCCATCCTTAAAAGATGGTCATCGGTACAATATATATTTATCAATATAAAAAGAGGCTATTTTAGTTTTGCATAACCCAGTTATACTTCATTATTATAAATTATAAATCTTAAAGAATAAAAACAAAAAATTGCAAAAAAAACCCCCCAAACCTCATTTTATATATATTGCATTTTATTTTATATGTTCCCACAGCACTTTTATTTTTTCACATACCTCGCTGATTATAATTGGTTATAAATCATATTATAGCTATAGATTATATAATGTTCTATTACAGTACTGAACACAGGGGCTTATTTATCAAAATGCAAAAAGTCCTTTTGCCTTAAAAACTTGGGGGTAAAATGTATGAAGGTACGATTTTTTTCAGCGTTTTAAAATCGCGGCAAGCCGTGATTTTTGCTCTGATTTTAAAAATCGCTGGTCATCTCTCGTGATTTGCTGCAATGGTTTATCTAACTCTCCTGTGTTGTCCTTATCTAGCTGCGTGATTGCTAAACACATCACTGTTACACTGCCCCTGCCTATACAGCCGCAAGGTCTATTTATCGTATAACCTGGCTGGTTTGCTTAGTGCTGGTTATGGGAAAATCGGGGGAACCCTACGCAAATTTTTCCCCGATTTTCACTTAACCAGCAGGAGGCTGGCAGCATGGCAGCACTAGGGTTAATAGTGGCTGGGCGGGGGGACCCCACACTTTTTATTTCAAACTTTTCTGATAGTGTGCAGCATTTCTGCAGATGTGTGCATTAACAGCCCAAGTGTAGCTGGAGATACACAAATTGAGGATGCCAATTTGGAATTGCAACAGAATGAGGGGGATATTTGTGTAGCTGACGAGGGCGCTAATGAGAATGTTGATGAGGATGATGTTGTTTGTGTAAGTACTGCACCAGTGGAAGAAGTTCTTGCACGTGATAAGAAGAAGGCCATTGTCATGCCTGGGCATAAGACTAAAAAATCCACCTCTTATGTGTGGAATTATTTTTACTCAGTTGTCTAGCCATTTGTAGCGTTTGTAAAACCACAGTCAGTAGAGGTAGGGACCTTAACCATCTAGAAACTTCATCCATGTTACGCCATTTGAAGCGAGTTCATGGCAAGCTGCTGGGAAAATTGGAAACATATGATAAAAAAATAACAACAAGCAGTCCAGCATCAGCTAGGTCCCTTCTCTCAGCTAGATCCCGACAACTGCAATCTACACCCACAGCACCATCTTCATCAATATCCTCAGTAGCGATCGGAGTTAGTCCTGCATCCAAGTTGCTAAGGCTAGATGACTCCTCCACTATCCTGGATTCCTCAGATGAATTCTTGAGCGTTAGTCCCACTGCTGCTGCTGCTGCTGCTGCTGCTGCTGGGGATGAATCTTCATCCCAGAAGCAGACCAAGAAGAAGACTACTATTAGTTTACAGCAATTGACTGTTAAACAATCCTTTGCAAGAGGAAGCAAATATGAAAGCACTCACCCAGTCGCAAAGCGTATCACAGACGCCATGTCGACTATGCTAGTATTAGATCTACGTCCAATATCCACTATTAACGCAGCTGGTTTTAGACAGTTACTTGAGATCTTGAGATCTTGTGTTCCCGTTACCAAATTCCATGACGACACCATTTTACTAGAAAAGCAATTCCTCACCTCTACCAGAAGGTTCATAAAAATGTATTTATTGGGCTACAAAATGCCAGTCTACCCACTGTACACTTAACAACAGATATGTGGACAAGCGGAACTGGTCAAACTAAAGATTATATGACTGTGACAGCCCACTGGTTGGTGATTCACCTTCACCAGCAGAAACCCAAGGACGTCACATTTTTCAGAGGCAGGCTACTCTGTGTATTGCCGGCTTCACTAAGAGGCATACAGCTAACAATCTGTTACAAAAACTAAAGGATGTCCTTGCAACATGGCTTATTCCTTCTGGACTCTCCCCAGGATATGTAATTGCAAGTATGTTCATCCTCTGCTATTCTGAACTTCATTCATTTGTGTATCTCATCCCAGCAACTGTGTGTTTAAAAAGTATGTTCATTCTCTACTATTCTGAACTTCATTAATTTGTGTATCTCATCCCTGCAACTGTGTATTTAAAAAGCATGTAATAGGAATTTTTTGTCTATTGTTCTAATGTATGTTGGCTGAGTCTTTTATTGATGCCTAATTTATGATAGGTATCTGGCCTCCTCTAGCCTATTCGACAAATGTTTTTCTTTTCCTTTGATTAGTTGACCAATTAGCACAACTGTAGTGTATTTCTAAATTAGCCTGACTACATATTAGCTTCAGTCTATGGGGTGATGTATGTGTGTTTTCTGCAATAAGTGAGTTTTCTCACAAAGTGTATGAAAACGCACAGTTAGACAACACAGTTGGACAAACATTGGACAACATTTGATTACTTCCACGAATAAGCTACATCTGCCACAGCCTATTTCTGCATTACCTGTCTATCTACATGGAACACTGCAATTTTTAAATCCCCTAACTTTGTGGCTGTCACTCTTGAATCCCAATGTTTATCAAATTGCTTTTCCCGGTCTCCTTACATGGCATTATCTTTAGGACTGTATCATCTTTCACCCCTCCACCAACACAAACAATTGTCCACATTGCACCTTCATTACCCCACTCACCTCTAGTTAACACCCATGAACTGTTGTCCTTTTTATTATCTCTAATAACTACAGCCTCCCCCTGTCACCAGAAAACAAAAGGTCAAACATCTTACAATCCCCTTACCTATCTTTCTATCTCTCTCTGCTTCTATTAGCCAGTGATATATCACCTAATCCAGGTCCCCCACACTCCTCACACACACACATACATCAGAACACTACCACTCTATAGCAAACCTCAAACACATCACCTGTCTCCCCTATCTTCCAAAGTCCTTTAAATGTGCTCTTTGGAATGCACACTCTCCATACATGACCTCTTCCTCTCAAAAAACCTCAACCTTCTGACAATAACAGAAACATGGCTCACGCAATCAGACACTGCCTCACCTGCAGCCCTTTCACATGGTGGCCTCCATCTCACCCACACCTCTAGACCTGAAGGCAGACAAGGAGGTGGGATTGCACTATTTCTCTCCCCACAGTGCACATTCACAGTTCTACCAAATGTCCCATTACTCACGTTAATATCTTTTAATGTACATGCTATTCGCATTTTTAATCCATTCTCTCTATGTGTTGCAGTGATCTAACGCCCCCCTGGAGCACACCAACAATTTATTGAGGATATCTTTGCATGGCTCCCTCACTTCTTATCTTCAGACATCCCCACCCTCATCTTGGTTGATATCAACATCCCCATTGATAACCCACCTTCCAAAGCTGTTTCTAAACTACTCTAACCTCCTCATTTGACCTCTCCCAGTGGATTGAATCATCTGGTCATCAGGATGGCCATTGCCTTGATCTTGTTTTCTCTAGACTATGCTCAGTTTCTAATTTCCTTAACACACCCTTCCCCCTCTCGAATCATCACCTTATCAGCTACATGCTCATCCCCACTGCTCTATCCTCTCTATTGTCTAACTCTACCAAGCCTCCTCATACCCGCAGAAATCTTAACTTTATTAATCTTCAACAATTTTCCACCTCTCTCCAACACCTTCTCTCCCCTATCTCTACATTCTCCTCCCCTGAGATGGCAGTACCTCATTTTCACCAAACCTTAGCAACAGCCATTGATCAAGTGGCTCCAGCGACTCTTCAGACTACACGTCGATGTCAGCCGTGGCACACTACAGCGATATCTTCAAAAACTTTCCCGTAAAGCAGAATGTCACTGGCATAAATCTTGTAGCTGTCACGGTTCCAATGAGGAACAACTGGATCCTGGTGGTTCACTGGAATTGACGTGACTTCAGCTAGGGGCGCGGAGTCTAACAAGCGAAATGGTGTTCACCAGTGATTACGGCAAGGGAATATGGACTTCGCGGCTTCCACTTGCAGGTCGCAGCCCCCTAGGAAGTTCCCAGTGCACCACGAGAGAGAGAGAGTGTAGACTGATGTAGGTAGCATGCATTGATACTGGCAACTGACGAGAAGATGAGCCAAGGGATGTTGCTAGGAGCGAATTCACCGGATAGCCTGCCGCGTTGCCACTGGAGATGGTAGCGATAATGAGGTGAAACCAGCTCCAGGAGGGAATAGTGGAATATACTGTGGCGTAGGAGCCCGGAGGTGCAGGAACTCGGAAAGGCTGAGTAGGAATCCCTGGAAACTTGAGACGCCACAGGAGCTGCATTCAGTACGGGTGTCAGAGACTGACTGAAAGAACCAGCACAGATTTCAGATCAGGAAGGCATTAAATAGTGTAGTTCCAATTAGGCAGCCAGTAGAGGGCAGTAGAAGCAGAGAAAAGGGTTAGGACGTTCTGCACATGCGCAGAACAGTGATTGCCGATCCAGGAAGCAGAGAGACAGCGCTGGAGGAGAGCTGCAGCGTGGAACCAGGTAAGTGAAGCAGGGAATAGGAATCAGGCGGGGGAAGCAGCGGAAGACAAGGTTACACACGCCGGCTCCCGCGCCAGACAGTGGCGTGTGACAGTACCTCCCCCTTCAAAGGTGGACGCTGAACACCTAGGACCTGGCTTCTTCGAAAATCTGGAGTGGAATTTTTTTAGCAGAAAAGGGGCGCAAATGTCAGCAGCCCGTACCCAGGAGCGCTCTTTGGGTCAATACCCCTTCCAGTCCACTAGATATTTGATTGTTCCTCTAGAAGTCTTGGAATCAAGGATATGGCTGATCTCAAATTTATCACTTTGTTGGAGAGAAGGAGGAATAGTAGGTGTAGCCGGACCCGTGAACCGATTGATGATGAGTGGTCTCAACCGAGAAATGTGAAAGGCGTTGGCGATGCGTAGAGTGAGTGGTAATCGTAATTTAAAGCAAACGGGACTGATTACTTGAATGATCTTATAGGGACCAATGTAGCGAGGAGCTAGTTTCATACAAGACACTTTAAGACGAATGTTTTTCGTAGACAACCAGACCTTGTCCCCCATTTTCAGAAGGGGAACAGCTCTGCGTTTCCTATCTGCTGCCAACTTATAGCGAGTAGAAGGCTTTTTGAGTGACTTCCTGACTTGAGACCAAACGGATACAAAAGTCTGTCGTAGGGCATTAACTGCAGGAACCTGGGTGGGAGGGAGGGCAGAAAACTCCGGAACACGAGGATGGCTGCCGAACACAATGGAGAAAGGAGTAGCTAGCGTGGATTCGTGGAAGGAATTATTGTGGACAAACTCTGCCCAGGGTAAGAGATCCACCCAATTATCCCGATTGGCTGAGGAAAATATTCTGAGAATCGTTTCAAGATCTTGATTTACCCTCTCGGTCTGACCGTTCGACTGGGGATGATATGCGGAGGAGAAATTCAGACGAATACCTAGAAGATGACAGAGACCTCCAAAACTTTGAGACAAATTTGACACCTCGATCCGAAACAATTTCAACAGGACACCCATGTAGTCGGAATATTTCTTTCACGAAATGTTGAGCTAAGCACATTGAGGATAGAAGGCCAATGAGTGGAACGAAGTGTGCCATTTTGAAAAAACAGTCTACTATGACCCAGATGGTATTAAATCTTTTGGCTATGGGTAAATCGGTGATGAAATCCATGCTAATATGGGTCCAGGTAGTGGAAGCGGGTGCAGTAACCCTGATGGGGCTTGGTGGGGAGTCTTGTTCTGAGCACAAATAGAACAGGCGGCCACGAAATCTTTGATGTCGGAGTGAAATTTGGGCCACCAATACTGTCGAGAAATCAGTTCCGCGGTTTTACGGGAACCAAGATGTCCAGCAAATCGTGAAGCATGGAACCAACGTAGGAGACTCTTCCGAAGACGAGGTGGAACAAAAGTTTTCCCTTGGGGAGGAGTAGGAGTGACTGAGAGCAAATTAAGGCAATTGGAATCCAAGATGGGACGGTGTGGGAGAGCATCGGAAGTTAAACTCCCGGGGAACGCCCGTGATAGAGCATCTGCTTTCTTGTTTTTATGACCAGGTTTGAAGGTAATCCGCAGATCAAAACGAGTAAAAAAAAGAGACCAGCGGGCTTGACGCGGATTCAGGCATAGGGCAATTTGAAGGTAGAGTAAATCTTGTGATCCGTCAAGATCGTAACTGGATGGCGAGCCCTCTCTAGGAGATGACGCCACTCAATTAAGGCTAACTTCATGGCCAAGAGTTCTTTGTCCCCGATGGCGTAGTTACTCTCTGCAGGCAGGAACTTACGGGAGAAGAACGCGCAAGGATGGAACTTCCCTTGGATGGTCCTTTGGGAGAGAACTGCCCCCACTCCAGTGGAGGAAGCATCTACCTCTAAGAAAAAAGCAAGGGAAACATCAGGTTGTTGGAGAATCGGAGCCGTGGAGAAGGCACTTTTTAGAAATTGGAAGACCTCTACCGCTTCTGGGAGCTAATTCTGTGGGTTAGCGCCTTTCCGAGTAAGAGCCACCAGGGGAGCCACAATAGAAGAGTAACCGGATATAAAGCGCCTATAATAATTGGCGAAGCCCAGAAAACATTGAATAGATTTAAGAGTGGTCGGCTGGGGCCAGTCGATAATACAACGAACCTTCCCAGGATCCATTTGTAGGTTTGCTCCGGAAACTATGTAACCTAGGAAAGGTAACTTGGAAGCCTCGAAAACACACTTCTCCAATTTGCAAAACAGATGGTTGGAGCGTAGTCTGGAGAGAACCTCAGCCACATGCATACGGTGTGAAAGGAGATTCCTGGAGAAGATGAGAATGTCGTCCATATATACTACTACATATGAATATAGCAGATCACGGAAGATTTCATTCACGAAGCTTTGAAAAACGGCAGGGGGGTTACAAAGGCCGAACGGCATCACTAGATATTCATAATGACCATCCCGAGTATTGAAAACCGTTTTCCACTCGTCGCCACAACGGATCCTAATAAGGTTGTATGCTCCACGTAGGTACAATTTCGTGAAAACCTTAGCACCCTTAATGCGATCAAACAGCTCTGTGATCAATGGGATAGGGTAACGGTTTTTGATAGTGATGGCATTCAACCCTCTGTAATCAATGCAGGGATGAAGGGCCCCATCTTTCTTTTTTACGAAGAAAAATCCGGCCCCGGCAGGTGAAGATGAGGGTCTAATGAATCACCGTTGCAGATTTTCTTTAATATAGAGCGTAGTAGCCTCAGTTTCTGGTAGTGAAAGGGGGTAGACCCGTCCACATGGAGGAATTTTCCTGGGAAGGAGATCGATGGGGCAATCCAAGGGTCGGTGGGGTGGTAGACGCTCAGAGGAGGCTTTAGAGAACACGTCTGAAAATGAAGACTACTGGGGAGGTAAGTTAACTGAAACGGGTTCCAGAGGAATCTGAGTAGAGCAGATAGGTTTAACAGATGTCAAGCACTTGTAGGAGCATGCAGGGCCCCATGCAATTATTTGTGAAGAAGGCCAATCCAGGTGGGGTGAGTGAAGATGTAGCCAAGGTAGTCCGAGGATGATGGGGCTGATGGTCAGTGGCAGAACAAGGAAGGAATTTTTTCCCAGTGGAGTGCCCCAACTTGCATGGAGATGGGTCTGGTCCGTTTATGAATGCTGCCATTAGGGAGTCGGGAACCATCAATGCCGGTAGTAACCACAGGCTTCTTCAGTGGAACAGTAGGTAAGGCGAGCTGGGTAACTAGAGATTGTGAAATAAAATACCCGGCTGCTCCTGAGTCCAACAATGCCATGGAGTGGATCCTGACGGCAAACTTAAAGTGACAGGAAAAGAACATGTAGGGTCTGGGAAAGAAGTTGGAGAGGAAGCAAAAGTCCCTAGCCTGACCTCTCCAGAGCAGGCTAAGGTCTGTTGTTTCCCGAACGCCGGGTACAGGAGGCTAGGAGATGGCTAGAATCTCCACAGTATAAACATAACTTATTCTTCATCCTTCTGTCCCTTTCTTCAGGAGTTAGCCGGGAGCGTCCCAGCTGCATCGGCTCAACAGCAGGAGTGGGCGATGAAAATCGGGGACCTGGACGAAAGATAGGGCGTTTAGGGAAATCCTTCTCAGAGGTCCTCTCCCGGAAGTGAAGATCTACCCGGTTACAGAGGGAAATTAAAGCGTCCAAGGTGGGTGGTAACTCTTGAGAGGAAAGGACGTCTTTGACTTTATCTGATAGCCCTTGCCAAAAGGCCGCAATTAGAGCCTCCTCATTCCATTGGAGTTTGGAGGATAGAGTCCAGAACTCAATAACGTATTGCGCCACCGAGCGGGAACCCTGGCGTAGTCTCAGGACACTAGAAGCCGCGGAGGTCACCCGTCCTAGTTCATCGAAAATCCTCCGGAATGCTGAGGTTAATGCTGAAACATCATTGAGGAGGCCGTCATTACGCTCCCAGAGAGGAGAGGCCCATGCCAGGGCTTGACTATTTAGCAGGGAGACCATATAGGCCACTTTTGACCTGGAAGTGGGGAAGTTCTGAGGTAAGAGCTCAAACTGAATGGAGCACTGATTCAAGAATCCGCGGCAAGATTTTGGGTCTCCATCGAATTTGGCAGGGGTAGGTAAACGCAAAGAAGAAGCAGCGGCCTGAGGAATCTCGGCAGCAGGTGGTTGAGGTTGAACAACCGGGGGAGGCGGAGCCACCTGTAGTGCATCCAGGCGAGTTGTCAGCGTATGTATACATTGTAATAATTGCATCTGAATGACATCTTGACGCTCCACCCTTCCAACCAAGTGTTGAAGCATGTCCTTGGCGGAAGGGTCTCTGTCAGGATCAGACATGGCTGGTTCTTAATGTCACGGTTCCAACGAGGGACAACTGGATCCCGGTGGTTCACTGGAATTGACGTGACTTCAGCTAGGGGCGCGGAGTCTAACAAGCGAAATGGTGTTCACCAGTGATTCCCGCAAGGGAATATGGACTTCGCGGCTTCCACTTGCAGGTCGCGGCTCCCTAGGAAGTTCTCAGCGCACCACGAGAGAGAGAGAGCGTAGACTGATGTAGGTAGTATGCGTTGCTACTGGCAACTGACGAGAAGATGAGCCAAGGGATGTTGCTAGGAGCGAATCCACCGGATACCCTGCCGCGTTGCCACTGGAGATGGTAGCGATAATGAGGTGAAACCAGCTCCAGGAGGGAATAGCGGAATATACTGTGGCGTAGGAGCCTGGAGGTGCAGGAACTCGGAAAGGCTGAGTAGGAATCCCCGGAAACTTGAGACTACACAGGAGCTGTATTCAGTACGGGTGTCAGAGACTGACTGAAAGAACCAGCACAGATTTCAGATCAGGAAGGCATTAAATAGTGTAGTTCCAATTAGGCAGCCAGTAGAGGGCAGTAGAAGCAGAGAAAAGGGTTAGGACATTCTGCTCATGCGCAGAACAGTGATTGCCGATCCAGGAAGCAGAGAGACAGCGCTGGAGGAGAGCTGCAGCGTGGAACCAGGTAAGTGAAGCAGGGAATAGGAATTAGGTGGGGGAAGCAGCGGAGGCAAGGTTACACACGATGGCTCCCGCGTCGGACAGCGGGAGTGTGGCGTGTGACAGTACCTCTAATGACTTCTTCACATACACTTCTAACTACTGCTCCTATCGAAATACTCTGGACACTGCAAAACAAATATACTTCTCATCTCTCATCTATGCTCAGGCTTCTAACCCCAAACGCCTTTTTAACACATTTAAATCTCTTCTCAATCCTCCCACCCCAAACAATCCATCTGCTATCAGTGCCCAGGTTCTTGCTTCCTACTTCAAAGACAAGATTGATAAGATCAGACTAGAAATAGTATCCTCTTCTTCGACAAGCAACCAGCTCAATTCCTTCCCACCACCCTCTGACTCCCTCTCTTCATTTGACCCCACAAATGAAGAGGAAATTTCTACTTTCTTCTTATCTATCTACTCTAACTCCTGTCCTCTTGATCCTATTACCTCGCAAATTGGTAGATCCCTGTCTCCTGTGCTCATTTCACCTCTAACTAAAGTCTGTAATCTATCTCTCTCTCTACTGGCATCTTTCAAACACTATACAAGCATGCAGTGATTGCTCCTTTTCTGAAAAAACAAGATTCCGACCTAAACTCTCTCTCAAATTACCGTCCCATCCCTCAGCTTCCGTGCCCCTCAAAGCTTCTAGAGATACTTGCCTACACGCGCCTCACACGCTTCCTTTCCGCAAACAACCTGTTGGATCCTCTTCAGTCTGGCTTTCTTTCTCAACACTCCACAGCTACGTTGACTAAGGTTGTCAATGATCTGATCACTGCTAAAATTAAATGCCATTACTCTCTCCTAATTCTCCTGGATCTCTCTGCTGCATTTGACACCGTTGACCACTCTCTTCTCATACAAACAGTGCAATCCCTAATTCTTCAAGACACTGTCCTATCCTGGTTCTCATCCTACCTTTCTAATCGCTCTTTCACTGTTAATTTCTCTGGAACCACCTCTGCTCCGCTTCCTTTATCAGTTGGAGTACCGCAAGGCTCAGTGCTAGGTCCTCTGCTGTTCTCTATCTATACTGCTTCTCTCGGAAATCTAATAAGCTCCTTTGGATTTCAGTATCATCTCTATGTGGATGATACCCAAATTTATCTATCCTCTCCTGATCTCTCGACATCTGTGTGTCCCGTGTAACTCACTGTCTTTATGCCATTTCATCTTGGATGTCCTCTTGCCAACTCAAGCTCAATCTTTCTAAAACAGACTTTATAATACTCCCATCCACCAACAAGAGCATACCTGACATTTCTATCTCTGTTGATAACATGACCTTAAACCCCACCTCTCAAGCTCACTGCCTAGGTGTGATCTTTGACTCAGAACTATCCTTTGTTTCTCACATTGACTCTATATCTAAATCGTATTATGTACTTCTAAAAAAACATTTGCAGAATACGCACATATCTTACACAAGACACTGCAAAAACCTTAATTCATGCACTTATCATCTCCCGCATTGACGATTGCAATTCCCTCCTTACTGGTCTTCCCCAAAACAGACTCAAACCCCTACAATCTATTTTGCACGCAGTGGCAAGATTTTTCATGCAAATCGTTATTCCTGTGCTGAATCACTCTGTATGTCTCTACACTGGTTGAATGTTTTCTACCGAATCCAATATAAAATACTTTTACTAACCTACAAGGCCATCAACAAAGCTGCACTAACATACATCTCCTCTCTTGTCTCAAAATATCTCTCAACTCGGCAACTCCGTTCTGCACAAGATCTGCGTCTCTCATCCACCCTCATTACAACCCCCCATTCCCGGTTACAGGACTTTTTTCGGGCTGCACCCACTCCATGGAATTCACTCCCTCACACAATAAGACTCTCCTCTGGCCTACAAACTTTCAAGCGTTCTCTGAAAACCCACCTCTTCAGACAAGCTTATAATATTCCTCATCCACTCTCTTAACCTCACTAGATTACCCTATTACCACCTGTTACACAATTTCACACAAGACAACTACCCCCTGACCAAAATTGTTGTGTGACGGGATCATTTAGCTTACGAATCACTTTTACCTTTGCAGTCTGGCTGGACAGAAATGCTAATTGTAGACTTAACATCATGTATCAAACTCCCATTGTCCCACAGATTGTAAGTTTGTGAGTAGGGCCTTCTCACCTCTTTGTCTGTTTTACCCAATTTGTTTCTTACTGTATTTGTCCCCAATTGTAAAGCACTACAGAATATGTTGGCGCTATATAAATAAATAAATGATGATGATAACGCCACCAATATTGTGAGAGCATTACAGCTGGTGAATTCCATCACATTCCCTGTTTTGCTCACACAATAAACTTGGTGGTGCAGAGCTTTTTAAAAAATTACAGGGACGTGCAGGAGATGCTGTCTGTGACCTGTAAAATATCTGGACATTTCTGGCATTTGGCAACAGCATGTAGGAGATTGCAGCAGCTAAAGAGCAATTTAATTTGCACTGCCACCAACTGAAGCAAGAGGTTGTGACAAGGTGGAATTCCACCCTGTATATACTTCTGCGGATGGAGGAACAGCAAAAAGCCATCCACGCTTACTCCACATGCCATGACATTGGGAAAGGAGGGGGGATGTATTTTACTCAAGTGCAGTGGAGAAAACTTTCTGTGTTGTGCAAGGTGCTGAAACCATTCAAAGTAGTCCCCTGTGAAGTGAGTGCAGACACTGCTAGCTTGAGTCAAGTGATTCCCTTAATTAGACTTTTGGAAAAGCAGCTTGAGAAACTGAAGGAGGAGATAAAACAAAGCAATTCGGCTAAGTATGTCGGACTTGTAGATCAAGTACTTTATTCGCTTCGCCAGGATCCAAGAGTTATAAAAATCTTGAAATTGGATCACTACATTTTGGCGACTGTGCTTGATCCTAGGTTTAAGAGCTATGTCTTCTCTTTGTTTCCAACTGACCCAGATCTGAAGAGATACAAGGAGCTCCTGGTGAGCACGATGAAAGCTCAAGTGTTGCATGACAAGACGGCCTCTCCTCCTTCAGTTTCTCAGTCATATGCTGCTAGGAAAAAACTTAGCTTTCCCAAGACATCCAGGGATGATGCAGATGACTCAGCACAACATTTTGACATCTGGTCTAAAATAAATGACAAAGAAAAGTGACACCTCTGTCGTAACTCCACCTAATCCTACTATCAACATCCAAAGGATGGTGGAGGATTATTTTAGCGACAGCATAGAAATAGACATATCAGATAGTCTCTTTACATACTGGGAGGAGAAAAAGGGAATTTGGAGACCCATGTACCAACTCACTTTGCACTGCCTAAGCTTCCCAACCTCCAGTGTGTACTCAGAGTTTTCAGCACAGCCGGTAACCTTGTCAGTGATCGGCGTAGGAAGCTACTTCCTCAAAGATGATGTTCATAAAAATTAACTTCAATTTCCACGAGGAAGGCTTTTCCAACAATTACATCAAAATACTGATACTTCTGTAATGGTGGATTCCAGCGTTGATGAATTAATAATGGGTGAGGATGATGTACACACTGATGAGGGTGAGGATGAGGCTGGGGATGATAACACCATCTTTCCACAGTAGAGTTCATTAACAGCACTGTTACCTTAGGTGCCTTAGGTGGATGGGAGGGCCCAAGGACAATTCCATCTTGCACCACATTTCCTTTCAGCTACCGCTGTGTGCCAATGTTACCTACATGTGCTATATACTGTTGTGTGCTTTGCAGAAATCTTAGACACCCATTGATGATGATGCAGATGACTCAACACAAGATTTTGACATCTGGTCTTGTCTACTGTAAAAGAATTGAGCAGAATTAGTGACACCTCTGCTGTAACTCCATCTGACCCTACTATCAACTATCAACATCCAAAGAATGGTGAGCGGTATAAAGACAACAGTTTTATTAAGAAAGTACAACGTTGCTTGCAGAAGTAATGTAAGCATGGATGTCTAAATAGACGTGTACATGTATTACCTTCCACTTTGCTGCTGTTTCATCAGTATTGCTCAAAGTGTTTGTAATATGCACTTTACGTCAAAGGTACCTAACTATATTATATTTTTTTTGGAATTGGGGCTGAATCGAAGCTCAGTGATGAACTTGCTTTTTGTTGTGAATTACAATGGCTCTTTTTAGTGTATTGTCTGGCACTCTGGATTGGTCTGGGTCTGATAAAAGCACACATCCTGGGGGGGTCAACACTCGTCAACAGCTGTAGAATTACCACAGTTATCCAAGGAACGAGTGGAGCAATCAAATGAACCATAACCGATTTCATGATGCAAGGACAATTCCATCTTGCACCACTTTTCTGCCACTGCTTAAGGGCTAAAGAGAGAGAGAGATTTTAACTTACCAGAGTTTGATGCTTCAGCCGTTAAATTCTGCCGTGGAACTCATGTGCGTTCCACTGACAGGAAGTTCGGCATTTGCGTTCCAAATTCCGAACTTCCTGTCAGTGAAACGCATATGCGTTCCACAGCGGAACTTAACGGCAGAAGCATCAAACTCCGGTAAGTTAAAATCTCTCTCTCTTTCTCTCCTCCTACCCCTCCCCCTCCTTAGATGGGGGGTGCCGGTGCCCTGTCTCGCCCAGGGCACTAAAATGGATCGTTATGGCACTGATTTTAAGATACGCACCAATCTGAATATGAATGATTTTTGGTGCGTATGCACAGTATGAACCACACCACAAAAATTCATGTGCGTGTAACACTAAATGAGGCCCAAACATTGCTTCTCTGTCAGAGCTGATGATCTATGGGAAGCTGTGTAGAAGAAAATTGTGTTGGATGAAGACTTTCGCTAGTATGGAGGCTATAAGCAGCTGGTTGAGAGAAACGCAGTGAGACATTTTAGAAAAATTGTCTACAGTTCCCAACACAAGTTAATTGGTTATAAAGTAAATTTAGACCAGTGTGCTATCTTGTATGGGTATTGGAAGGGATTGGGGGAGTCACTGAGTAGGTTTCTGAATAGTCTTAGACTGATGACATATTGGACAGACTTTCACTAATTGATGTCCCTTTTTAGGGCAGGTCCTAGAGCTAATGGAAAATGAGAGCCAAGGTTCTAGTAATTCCTATGTGATCAACTGGTTTGTTAAAATGGAATTGGGCCATCATAGCAGGGAAAAGTTTAGAAGGTACGTAAACTGATAATAATGCATCTTTTGTTCAGCTTAGGTGAACATGTCTGCATCTCAATTTGGAATTTTAGTTGGATGCCGAAATGTTTGCAAAATTACCTCCAGAATTTGGAAATAAATTGTACCCCTCGATCAGAGATGATCTCTAAGGGACAACCATGGAAATGAAAGATATTGCTGATAAAAAGGATAGTGAGTTCAGAGGCCGAAGGTAATTTCTCCAGAGGAACAAAGTGTGCCTATATCGAAAAACGATCCACCACCACCCAAATGGTATTGAATCCATTACTGTTGGGAAGATCTGTAACAAAGTCCATGGAGATACTTGTCCATGGAGATTCTGGAACTGGGAGTGGTAAAAGAAGCCTGGCTGGAGGTCGTCTAGGAGTCTTGTGGCAGGCACAAACGTCACAGGTAGCAATAAACTTGTGGACATCAGAGTTCATGGAGGGCCACCAATAATTATGTCATAAGAGGGCAATGGTTTTCTTAATGCCCACGTAACTGGCAAATTTAGAGTCGTGGGCCCAGGATAGAAGTTTAGGACGAAGATGTATGTCCACAAAGGAACACCCAACCGGTGGTGTCTTGTGTGAGGATTTGGTTAAGGCTAAAACCTTAAGTGGACTGATAATGGGCCTGGGCACAGCAGGGCAGGAATCAGATGGATCAAAAGACTTTGAGAGGGCATCAGCCCTAACATTCTTTAAGCCAGCACGAAAGGGCAGGATTAGTTGTAATCTGGAAAAGAAGAGTGAACAACAGGCCTACCGAGGGTTCATACACTGTGCTGACTGTAGGTAAGTAAGATTCTTATGATCTGTGAAGACCGTGATGGGATGGAAAGTATTGCCATTCCTGCAGGGCTACCTTGATTGCAAGAACTTCTTTATTGTGATGCCATAATTAACCTCACAGGTAAAAATTTCTTAGAGAGGAACCTACAAGGAAAAAATGTGCAAGCCGAGTCTTCCTGGGAAAGGACTGCCCCCACGCCGACAAAGGAGGTATCTACCTTGAGAAAAAATGGTTTGTGTAGGTCCGGTTGTTTCAGAATGGGAGCCCCCGAGAAGGCCTCTTTCAGAGATCTGAAGGCGAAGATAGCCTCCTGGGTCAATCTTTCACCAGTCCCCCTTTTCGAGTGAGGGAGGAGATGGGTGCAATTAAAGAAGAAAAAGTCATAATAAATTGTTGATAGCAATTGCAAAAGCCGATGAAACGTTGAGTGGCTTTAAGGCAAGAAGGTTACAGCCAATTGAGGATAGCTCTTACTTTATTGGGATCCATTTGCAATCCTGTACCAGAGATTAGACAGGCAAGGAAGGGGACTTGAGATTCATCAAAAAGACATTTCTCCAATTTGCAATAAAGGTGGTTCTTTCGTAGACGAAGTAAGATGGTTTTGACGTGCTCTTGATGAGAGAGAAGATCTTGGGAAAAGATCAAGATGTCGTCAAGGTAAACAACCACGGGGGAATATAACAGGTCTCGGAAAATGTAATTCACAAACTCCTGGAAGACTACAGAGGCATTGCATAGCCCGAAGGGCATGACCAGGTACTCATAATGTCCATCCCTAGTATTAAAGGCAGTCTTCCATTCGTCACCGTGGCGGATTTGAATCAAATTGTAGGCTCCCCTGAGGTCGACTTTAGTAAAAATTTAGGCTCCATGAATACGGTCGAAGAGTTCTGAAATTAGAGGAAGAGGATAGCGGTTCTTGACAGTTATGGTGTTCAATTTCCGATAATCAATACAAGGTCTAAGAGAACCGTCCTTCTTAACAAAAAAGAATCCAGCACCAGCAGGAGAAGTGGATTAAACCGCGTTCAAGGTTTTCGGAAATGTAGGCCGACATGGCACAAGTCTTGGGTAAGGCTAAAGAAAAGACATCCAGGAAGTCTGGGGAAGATGGTTAGAGTAGCAGAGGTGAGGCAAGAGATCGAAGTCTTGGCAGGGAGTACCAGAGACAGACAACGATGCTTGCATGAAGAACCCCAAGCGGTGACTTGGGCATGATGCCAGTCGAATTATGGTGAGTGTGACCGGATCCAGGGTAGTCTCAGAATAACCGGATTGATGGAATGGGGAAGAATAAGGAAACGTATCCATTCCGAGTGGAGAGCTACTACCAACAACCGTACTGGGCTGGTCATGCGGTCAATGGTGCCGTTGGTGACGCGGTTACTATCAATCACAGTCAGCACCAGGGCCTGTGTCAATGGCTGGGAGAAGAGGTGGAGCTTGGATGCCAACTCAGTGGATATGAAGTTGCCAGCGGATCCAGAGTCCACGAAGGCAGATACTTGCTGGGGACCATCCAGTGCATAGAGAATAATAGACATAAGGAATTTGGCATCTTTAGTAGAATAAAGAGTGGTAGACCTGGATCCTAGGAAGAACCCCCCCCAACATCGCCTAGGATGGAACATTTCCCGGCCTCTTGGTGCAAGAAGAAAGGAGGTGGCCCAATTAACCACAATAGAGACAATGGTGGTTTCTGATACGTCTATCACGTTTCTCTTGGTTCTTCAGAGGAAACTGTGGGAGATTGAAACTGTGGAGCCAGGCACGGAAAATTCTGGCGTGAGCGATCCCTCTCCAGGTTGCGTTCTCTATGGCGAATGTCTACCTTGATGCATAGAGATATCAACTCGTTCAGGTCGGGAGGAAGATCGCGAGAAACCATATCGTCTTTAATGCGTTCATTTAGGCCTTGCCAAAAGGTAGCTACGAGTGCCTCATTATTCCAATGCAGTTCTGAAGCGAGTGTCCGAAATTGTACTGCATATTGGACAGCAGTTAGAGAACCTTGATGAAGAGCCAGCAAACCTGAAGCAGCAGATGAAACCCGGCCTGGTTTGTCGAAAACCTTCCGGAAGTTTTCAATAAAATGAGAGGAATTCTGGAGTATAACATCATTTCTTTCCCAGAGGGGCAATGCCCAAGCTAGAGCTTGACCCATAAGAAGGGAAATTATATAGGCCAGCTTTGAACCTTTTGAGACGAAATTCTCCGGAGCCAATTCGAATTGAATGGCGTATTGATTGAGCTCTTAGGGTCACTGTCAAATATTTCGGGCGGAGAAATTCGTAGACCCCTGGAAGCTGAAGAGCTTACATTGGCGACAGTGGCAGAGGAGGAAGCGGTCACTGCCACGCGCGCTGGGTTACCAGGCAAGGATCCCTGGAGGGTGTGTAGGTGGGAGACCACTCCCTAAAAGCACTGTAAGAGCTGGGCTTGATTCGACTTTTTCTGGTCCACTCTGAGCGAGATGAAGCAGAAGATCACGAGCGGAGGGTTCGTCTGGATCACTCATCTTCTGGCCAGAGTATACTATCACGCACTGATACTAGCTGATATTGGCGCAGCCGTGCGAGGAGCTGCGGAGTCTAATGCACCCCCGGTGTTAACCAGAGACCCCCGCAAGGGAGTTTGGGCTTTGCTGCAAGGGGTGCGCAGGTAGCGGTTCTCCAAGACGGCAACCAGCGTAGGAACAGAGTAGTAGCATAGTCGATCACACCGAGTCAGAACCAGCGGGCAGCGAGGTACAGAGGGAGAATCCAAAGAATCGTCAGGAACAGGCCAAATCAGGAAACCAGGAGAGAAGACAAGGTACCAAAGGAGGATCCGAAGGGAAAGTCAGAGGAAGCTGGATCAGTAGTTCTAACAGGAGCCAAATACAGGACAGACGCTGGAGCAGGATGAAACCAAATACTCTGTCACCCTAGTGGTGCCAGAGGCTTCCTTAAATCCCCCCTGACCAATTCTCACTAGAGGCAGAGTTGCGGAAGCGCTAAAGCGGCCCGTTGCCTACCAACGGGACGCGCAGGGAACTGCTGGTGCTTGTAGTTATACAAGCATCAGCATGCCCATACTGTTTATGGCGCCTGGGCTGGCTGAGACTTGTAGTTCCACAAATTAAAATGGCGTCTGTTTGTTTTTTTAAATACTAATTCGCTTTTATTACCCTACTACCCACAGCCCACGGGGTAGGAAGATCCCTAGTGCGTTAAGCACTGGGCTGGGTCTTCCTAGATGGGGGGCCCGCTCGTTTTCTTCAGCGGACCCTACTTCCTAGGGGATCCAACCCCGCGCTGAACAGCCTGAGGTTGGTTGTCATTATGGCAGGGGGACCCCTGCTTCGTGTCCCCCTGCTATATTACCAACCACCTGACTGGTTTGACTAGGGTTAATAGTGATCGGATGGGGGGACCCCACGCATTCTTTTTTAGAACGTTTATCTGTTTTTAAACTTTTGACAGCCGCCAGACCTTCGGCTCTATAGGCAGGGGCAGTGTAGCAGTGATGTGTTTACTAATTATGTTGCTAGGATGCAGCGTGTTGTATTTAGCGCTTTTTAAAATTGCAGCTTCATACATTTGAGACTTGTTTAGCTAGAGTAGCAAACAGTCGGGACTTTGATCTCTATCAGTTTTGATATAGCGATTTTGACAGAAACACATCTCTGGCGATTTTGCAGCAAATCTCAGTTTAATACATTTGCGAGATGAAACACCCGTGAGAAAATCACTGGATTTTCAAAATTGGAGCTTGACACATTTACCCCAGGTCTCTTTGGGGGCCATATCATCACTTCCAGGACTCCTTGTTCTTCTTTAAGATGAAAATAGTTCTTAATGACATTGGCTGTATGTTTGGGGTCATTGTCTTGCTGCAGAATACATTTGGAACAATCAGATGCCCCCCTGATGATATTGTATGATGGATGAGTACCTGCCTGTATTCCTCAGCATTGAGGACACAATTAATCCTGACAAAATCCCCAACTCCATTTGCTGCAATGCAGCCCCAGACCTGCAAGGAACCTCCACCATGCTTCACTGTTACCTGCAGACTTTTTTCTGATGTGTTTTGGAGATTATTTAAAAATTGATGACTATTTATTATAATAATTTTATTTTAAGAATATTGAGAGTGTGAACACTTCTACAATGTTACATGCAAAAAAACAGTTGCTTTAAGCACTTATCCTTACTATTGCAAATGTATGTCTCTACCTACCAAAATGAAAGTATGAGGTATTAGTTCATATTTTGATCAAAACTTATAAGCTTGCAACCCATGTCAGGAAGTCCTACACAAATATCTGTGTTTGAAACAACACTGAAATGCAGTTAAAATCAAATGCATTCACCTCTCATGTATGGAGGCTAACATACAACAAGGGCTGTTTTATGAACCACACCCAAATAGCCTTAAAAAGGCTGGATGTAAAGCAGGATAACATTAGATAATATTTGGTAACAAAATAAAAACAAAATAAGGATGCTCTCGGTTAATCATCTACTGTCCAGGGTATCAGGTGCATGGCAATATAAATATATATATATATTACAAATCTGTATGTATCTAGCAAAATGAAAGTATGAGATTTTAGTGAATATGCCTTAAATAAATTGGATGGACGGCAGCTAAGACACTATTAGGTAATAAACCAGCCCTTTGTTACATGTCAGCCACCATACATGAGAGATGAGTGCATTTGATTTTAACGGCATTACCACGAAGGTATATTTACTAAACTGCGGGTTTGAAAAAGTGTAGATGCCTATAGCAACCAATTAGATTTTAGTTATAATTTATTTAGTACATTCTACAAAATGACAGCTAAAATCTGATTGGTTGCTATAGGCAACATATGCAGTTTAGTAAATATACCCCTCGGTGTTGTTTGAAGTGTAAATGTTAGTGTAGGACTTGCATCTAGCTTCATCAGGTGGCAGAGCCGTAACTTAAAATTTTACCGTCTTCACCTGGCCCCCCTTCATCACACTGTGCCATGGTGCTTTCGCTCCCCCTTGCCTCCATTCCTTTACTTACCTTTCTATTGTCTCTTGTCTTCTTTCTTCAATCTCGTGGCTTCTGTCTGCGCCGCTCCTCCTCAAATGTCGGGCGTGATAACGTCACGCCCCACATTCAGTGCGAATGAAGCAGGGAGGAGTGTCAACGCCACGATCAGGTAAGTATATATACTGTAAGTACTCTGCACCGCCCCATCAACGAAGAAGGTGGAACAATCAGTCGTCGGTGCCCACTGGGGAGTATCAACACAGGGCCATCTTAACAACATTATGGGCCCCCTGGCAAAGCAGTGCACCGGGGCCCCTAGATATAGATATAGATATAGATATAGATATATAGATGTATATAAATACAGATATAAATATAGATATATAGAGATAGAGATAGATAGATGTACTTGCTCAGTGACCATTGTAGGTTTTTTTTGCAGGTTTTTTTCTTTTGCAGGATTATTTTTTCTCATTAAGAGCCGTGCCTATAAGGCCCCCTTGCCCGTGGGGCCCCCTGGGCAGCTGCCCATCATGCCCAATGGAAAAGATGGCCCTGTATCAACACTGTACACACACATACCCATACATAAATGTGTACTTGTGGGCTCACGGTAACTTTTGCAGATGTACTATACCACATGCAATTGCAATGGAAACAAAGCAATTTCACACATTTGGCTTCATACTATACAGTATATTTTTATTGTTATGAGCACAATCAATTTTAAAAAATATTGTCATCATTCTGATGCTCTTCTATGGGCATGAAAATTGTTTCTCCATTGTCTGCCTATGAAACGCTATTAAATTATCTACCTAGAGATTTTTTTTTGCTTACCTGTATATTCCTCGGGTTTACACCTTCCCTTGGGAAATCAATTTCTCATTTCTTCTCAGGATCATTATCTTGCTGTGAAGCTTAGCGTTTTGTGGTTATATTGTATTTGTTTTCTTATATTGCTTTTAGGCAGTCTATAATCATTCCCAGCACAGTAATTAGATTTTGTAATTTTGTTAGGGTTATCTTTATTGCTCATCTTAGATATGTTTTGATTATAGGACAGTATATAGATGTTTCACTCTTTGTTTTTCGGTGGATAATTCCTTTAATCTCCTAAATTTTGTATTATTTGTTTGTCATAGCATTGATCTTTTAGGTATTGCATTATTTTCTTTATTAAATGTTATACATTAATCATGCCTTAATATTTTGTCACCTTGACAGTTACATTTTATTCTAATAGGTTTCTCTTTACTTTTTTTTACTGAAAGTTTTTATCCTGATAACCATTGAAAATTATTTTTCACTGCAATCATACCTCTCATGCACTTCCTCATTTTGATCTGATTACTGTTAATTCACATGTTTAGCTTTAATTATTATTATCTTTTATTTATAAGGTGCCACAAAGCTTTCACAGTGCCATACATAGGGGTTAGAACATACAGTATATAGAGATAAGAACAATGGTTACGGGTAAGCAGAATAATAAATGTTAGGATGCAATTTATAAAACAAATCATATGACATACAAAAACAATTTAGCATAAGTCACAACAAAAACAGAGAGGAGGACTTAAGAGTGGACAGACATGAGTGAGTGTACAGATCTGGGACATAGGGTAGAGGACCCTGCCTGTGAGAACTTACATCCTGTCAGGATTCCCAATATGAAGACCACTGAGAGAGTGCAAATGGAATGAATTGGTTTATTTATTTCACAGGTTACACATGTTTGGGATGTAATAATTTGTAAGGCAACTAGCAGGGGCAGGGGGGCACACTGTAGTGTGTACTTAGTGACTGGCCCCTCCCACGGGCCAGCCACCATCTCTAATTGGCTGCGGCACTAATCTCCCTTCAACTATTTGACCTCCTAGTGTCACATGGAACGGCACCACGTCATAGGTGCCATCACATGTGCGCACAGATGAAGAACTGCACAGCGCGCCGATGAACCAGGTGAGTGCTGGGGGGGTAGTAGTATACTAATAAAGTGTATACTTGTGTCAGTATAATAAATTAATGTGTTAGCGGGGCAGTATATGTATGTATGTGAGAAGGAGCCATTATATGGATGTATGTGTGTGAGAAGGGGCCATTATATGAATGTGTGTGTGTGTATGTGAGAAGGGGCCAATATATGGATTTATGTGTGTGTGAGAAGGGGGCATTATATGGATCTATGTGTGTGTGAGAAGGGGCCATTATATGATTGTATGTGTGTGAGAAGGGGCCATTATATGGATGTATGTGTGTGTGAGAAGGAGCCATCACATAGATGTATGTGTGTGTGAGAAGGGGCCATTATATGGATGTGTGTGTGTGTGTGTGTGTGAGAAGGGGCCAATATATGTATGTGTGTGTGAGAAGGGGCCAATATATGGATGTATGTGTGTGTGTGAGAAGGGGCCAGTATATGGATGTGTGTGTGAGAAGGGGCCAATATATGGATATATATGTGTGCGAGAAGGGTCCAATATATGGATGTATGTGTGTGTAAGAAGGGGCCAATATATGGATGTGTGTGTGTGTGTGAGAAGGGGCCAGTATATGAATGTATGTGTGTGTGAGAAGGGGCCATTATATGGATGTATGTGTGTGTGAGAAGGAGCCAATATATGGATGTATGTGTGTGTGATAAGGGGCCAATATATGGATGTGTGTGTGTGTGTGTGTGTGTGTGTGTGTGTGAGAAGGGGCCAGTATATGAATGTATGTGTGTGTGAGAAGGGGCCAGTATATGAATGTATGTGTGTGTGAGAAAGGGCCATTATATGGATGTATGTGTGTGTGAGAAGGAGCCAATATATGGATGTATGTGTGTGTGAGAAGGAGCCAATATATGGATGTATGTGTGTGTGAGAAGGGCCATTATATGATTGTATGTGTGTGAGAAGGGACCAATATATGGATGGATGTGTGTGTGAGAAGGGGACAATATATGGATGTAAGTGTGTGTGTGAGACGAGCCATTTTATGATTGTATGTGTGTGAGAAGGGGCCAATATATGGATGTATGTGTGTGTGAGAAGGGGCCAAATATGTATGTGTGTGTGAGAAGGGGCCAGTATATTATTGTATGTGTGTGAGAAGGGGCCAGTGTATGAATGTATGTGTGTGAGAAGAGGCCAGTATATCTATCTAATGTCAGGGTTGGTTGGAGGGAAAGAAATCTATTTAGCAAATGTGAATATTATTATTTTAAAATGTTGTGGCTGAAGGGAGGCCTAATTATAAAATGTGGGTGCTATTGATTTAACACTGGTACTTATAAGAGTTTTCTAAATTTTATGTACCCATTTTTTTTTCCAAATAGGGCCTCCAATATTCCAGGGTCCAGATAACCAGCAAATGAGTTAAAGTAACCAGGAGCCACAAGTGGTGACAGTGACAAGACAGGTAGGAGAGAGCAGGACAGTCTGCCAACTGTCCTGAATCTGGTGAGACAGTCCCGAACTTGGGTGACTCTTTCGCTTAGGACAGTTGGGAGGTAAGTCCCGCTTCACCGTGTACTGCTTGTGAAGGCAGAACTGTGTGCACCTAACAATAGTGCACACAGTATTGCCTGTGTATTTGACTACAATGATAACCATGCTTCATCATAGGGGGTTACCCTGTCTAAAGTGCCCAGGCCCCCCAGAGCCTTAATCCAACTCTGGGCCTGGGTATAAATATATATATATATATGGATTAAGCAACACTACAATAGCCTCTTTTTATATAGATAAATATATATTGCACCAAAAACCACCCTTTAAGGATGGGCCGCTGCTGTGTGCTTGCCTCCCGGGCTGAAATATGCAAGCCCTCCCCTGGCAACTAGTACAAGTCTTCAGGGTATGGCAGTACTGAGAAGGGGGATAAACCACTGGTGTCAGGATACCTGATTTTCTCTGGAGGCATGAGGCACCAGGTGAGTCACAGGTGTCAGAGGCAGACAGCCAGGAAACTGGATCAGATACAGAGGTGTAACAACTGCAGAAACAGGAGCTGGATATGCCACAGACTGTAGGTGCAAGATTGCTATTGGTGAAATGGAATGTAGACACAGGAGCTGGATATGCCACAGACTGTAGATGATGGATTGCTAGGGGTGCAATGGAATGCAAACACATTAAAACAGGAGGGTCAAAACCAACACGGTTCACCACGATACCAGGGAGAAGGCAGAAGAGAAGTCACAACAAAGCAGGGTCTGGCTCATAATATGAGGTGCAAAACGAGGAGCCAAGCAGAGGTCAAAACCAGGAAATCAATCAGGATTCATACACAGGAAACCCAGCAGCAGTGAAGGCAACAGATGAATTGGCAAAGGCTGATGGGACAGACAGTCTTTTAAAGGCTAGAAGCAGGTGTTAAACATCCCAGAGTAACAAACTTAGCTCTAGCAGGTAGCAGACAATGCAAGTACCACAGTGGCCACTTTGGGGGAACAATGGTACTGCAGGCTGGATACATGTAATGTCCAACATAAATCTTGGCAGACAATAGCTGCAGGAGGCAAATCGTGCCACATTATGAAGGGATACCCTAAAATATTGGAACAGTAAGATATTTCACAGATAATGTAGACTATTTAGTCTTCTTTACATACCAGAATTCAAGGACATTTATGATATACAGAAAGGGAAGGTATGTCCAAAATAATATTGTCAGCATTGAGCTGAATTTTATAATATAATCACTATGCTCTATGACACTGATGAACAACCCAATATACTTCAATGGATGCACGCTCGGCCTTCCACCCTTCAAACGGACCTTTCATTTCAAGAATGCGAAAACAACTCTAAAATAGCTTCAGCACCTAAATGACACTCATCCTAAAATTTCCCCACATTACTCGCACCTGCTCCAAAATAGCCTCATATGCCCTCATACCCCACAAGCCCTCAGATCCCACCTGTACTCCACAACTCAAACACATGCGACTCAGACCTCTTCACATGCCACTCAGACCTCATCACATGCCACACAGACCTCCCCACATGCCACTCGGAACTCGCCACATGCCCCTCTCATGTCATTTAACCACTCCACATGCACGTCACATGCCACTCATATCTCCCCACATGAAAAAATACTTGCAGAGGTAGGAGGGAGAGCATGTGGTAGAGAAAGCACTGTACACTTTCCTCCTCTATCCTGATTGGTTGTGATCACGTGATGCAGAAGTCGGCTGCTCCTGTGCAGTCTTATTCTCTGATTTATAGCAATACAGAGAATAAGTCAGAGTAGGGCACAGAGGAGCTGAGGGCTGCAGGTGAAGGATATCATCACTATCAGTGACACTTACACCAGCCCTGTAGCTGATGCAAATGATATGGCTAAAAAACACGTACTTAAGGGATGTCCTGAACTTAAATTGACTGCATATGCATAGTCACATCCTCGGCACGGCCTTACTGTACATGGGCTACATCGGTCCACTTCTTCCCACCCCCATTCCGCAATCGTAATGTCAGTTTCATTCGGACATGAAAAGTATGAAAATTGCATTCATTGGCATAAAGTCAATTTCTGAGCATGTGCAGAGCAATTTTACACACGATAACTCCTAAAACTTCTTTATCTATTTATTAATAGTTGTCTACAATCCAGCCCAAGGTGCCACCGTTGTCTGCAGTCCAGACTGAGGTCACTGAGATATTTTCTCAATGTAGGATGACAAAGAAAAATATCCTAACTTCCAGCCCTGTAGACGTACCTGTAACAATCCTGACCAGATTTTGTTACTTTCCCTGTCTGCTCTGTTTTTCTGTGCATCACATGACTCACCCTCAGGGCGTGGTCACTTTACCTGCTCTATTTAAACTCAGCACTGACATCTGCTCACTGTCAGTGCAACTTGTTGCTAGCCTGATTCCTTGGACTCCTGTGTATCCTGTGTATCCTGTGTCTTCCTGTGTATGAGTTTCAGTTCTCTACCTAGTGCTGGAGCACTTCTACTGGGATTTCCCTGCTGCAAGTATCATCTTGTGCATATTACCAAGACTTTGTTTTCTCTCTATTGTGCCTCTACTGATTCACAGCCTGCTTCAAGTCTGTTCATGTGCATATAACAAGACTGTTATTGTGTTTATCCTTGTCACGCTCCGCCGTGGCTATTGGACACCTGCATATTATCATCTGTGCTGTGAATAGACTGCTATTGTGGTTATCACCTTGTCACGCTCCGCCGTGGCTATTGGACACCTGCATAATATCATCTGTGCTGTGACTAGACTGCTATTGTGTTTACCACCTTGTCACGCTCCGCTGTGGCTAATTGACATCTGCATATCATCTGCATATTTATATATATCTTATGCTCCTGATGAAGTCTTGAGTTATGCAAGACGAAACGCGTTGAGCTGTATCCAGTGTGTTATCCAGTACCTCATGTGAGTGCTTTTATTACATTTTATTAAAATTTTTATATGCATACCAAAATATCTTCCTTTTTTTCAATCTTATGCATTTTCGCCATCTGGATGAGGTTGTGACTGTGAAGTCATTGGTGTTGCACATGTTTTAACATTCTCCAGAAGTGGGATACTCCATGACATCTGGTACGCTGATTTAGAGATTTTTGTTGCACTTATATGGGTGTCATCTAATATATAATCTTGGGATACCAATCCCACACACCCCATAGGATTTTGGGGATATTGCCCTCACTATAATAATACAGAGTTATACTATGGTTGTTTTTTCTACATTTTGGTACTGATTGGTGGAGATCTGGAGGACTACAAGTGCAACAAAGACTACTCCACTATCTCCTACAAGACACATCATTGTTTACCTCACGGTACGCATGGTATTGCTCTATTCCACGTTGTATACTTGATATATCACTGAGAGGCGCCCTGCTTGTTTTTCTGTTGCATTTATATATATACATATGTTTTTCATTGAAGTATTGAAGAACTACATCGTGTCTTGCCTCCTTATTCTGAACCTAGTAGACTCAGCATCTGGTCGTGTACAGGCCTGCTCTGACTATCAGACCTGTAACTACCAGCATCGTAACAGTATCTACTGCCCTGTCGGTGAATTCTGAGAAAATTGCTCCACCCAAGGTATCAGCCACTATCTTGCAAATGCGCCAATGTTAAATTCTCCAAGTTTCAGTGGATTTTTTTTCTTATGATCAATGCATTATTTCCTCTGATATCACTCAGTAACACTCAATAGCCTTTATAGTTATGGGTTTTATAGGGGAGGCTCTAAAGTGGGCATATTCTATCATCAACCCCCATACTGCACGACATTATGGCTTTTGATGATGCAGTAATCAGTAAGTTTTTTACTGGCAATCCTACTGTCACACGCTGCTCATTTGGCTTCCACAGACAAAGACTGAGACACTCACAGGTGTCTCATTAACAGACTTCAAACCTCTAAGTTTTGATCTGCACAGGTGCTGACTGATTACCTGTCTACTTCTAATTAAGATTCCTATTGGTTCCTGCGTTGGCTCCAGACTTGAAAAGGCACTTCCTCCCTTTCCTCTGGGCCTGTTGATCAAGTTACCAGTCTGATTAGGTTCCTACCTATTCTGTGAGCTCTCACCTGGATCGTCAGTGCCTTGCTGTGTTGCTGTTAAAGACCATACAGATCAAACTGCAACTGTCTCTGCTGTGTACTATTCCACAGACTATTCAGCTCATGCTGCAACTATCTCTGCTGTGTGACACTCCACAGGTAGTATCATCAAGCTGCTTGTTGTTCTTTTCTCTGGCTGAACTGTTCATGTATTATTGAAAGCATTAAGGCATTATTTGGTTCCTGATTCCTGCTGCAGCTATTGTGCATATACTGCTACCTGGACAGTTAATCTCTCCTCTGATGTGGGCTGCTCTACTGTGATACCATATACCTGCTGCCTTATTCTTTCCACCTTATTGCTGGACTGTGCATTCAAAGCCATATCTAATTACATGCTGATTGTTCATATTGCATATGATATTGCCGGTGGCTCCGCCCACCTTGTACTACGCTCCTAGTGTGTATATATCAAGACTTTCCTGTATATTCATCCAGTCATCATTAAACCACTGATTGTACTTTTATCCTGCATCTGGCATCTATTGAACCTCAGGCTATCATTACCACTTACCAGTGTACTACCATATTCTCACTCCCCAAGGATCTGTTCCCACAACATCTATGAACAGATCCAGAGTCCAAAATACCAAACCGTGACACCTGCATCAACTTCAAGTCATAATGTCCAGCCAGAGAAAATGGGTCTCATTCATATGATGGTTGACTGACTTCTGGAGCATCAGGAATTTGCTAATGAGGGGGGGGGGGAATTGTTAGACTGTGTCCTAAACATTTTGTAGCATGCAATTCCTCTGTTCCAACAGAGGTGCTGCTGTTTTGGACTCAATTTGGCATAATTCACATCCTTGCACTGCTCATTGCTGTAATATCTGCACATTATTTTACAGCTGACACAAGGAATTAGCTGACACAAGAATATCTAAATGTAGAACTATGCGTGCTTAACCCACTATCTTCCTACAATCAGATGTTCGCTTATTGTAAGCCACTGAAACCTATAAACTAATTCCCTAGGATCGTAAAATTCTTCAGGACTTGAGAGCTGACTTTAACACAGTTGATCTACCATTGTTGGTCAAACTTTGATCTCATTTTGTCTAAGGATTACTGATTTATCTTATTTCTCTTCCCACCTATCTAGTTATTATTTTAGTGTCTCACTTGGTGGCTCTGCTTCTGTCCTTGGAGATAGCTCTGCATCTTCTTTTCTTAATTTCCACTTATTATTTTGCCAAGTTAAGCAGAATTTGTAGTGTCCAATACCATATTTAAACTGATGATACCCAACTTTCTTTTTCCTATAGCAAATGCCTTACCTGTTCCTTAATCTCCACCTATCTAAGCTAAACTGCTAGCGCTTCCACCCTCCAGCAAAATTTGCCCACCAGACTCTTAGTAATAAATAATGCTCTTATAACCAGCGCAACCTATTTTATAAGGGTCAAATCAGATTTTACCCTGTACTTATCCTCTTACATTAAAGCACAATTCATCACTTATACTTTAAAATCTCTCATGAACAGGGTCTTTTCTATCTTTTGTGTCTTCTCCTTTTTCGTCAGCCTTGTGTGTACTTGTCCTGTTTTTATGGATGATTTTCTTTGTGTGAATTGTTATCCCAATCATTTGGTGCTGCAGAATCTTGTTGTTATGCTTTAAAAATAAGCTATGATTATTATCAAGTTCCATTTCTGCCTATGAGATTGCTCTTATGCCAAACCTATGCTACATCTACTTTAAACTATATAGTTTTAATCTTCATTGTTTCAGACCATCTCCTAACCATCAGAGCTTTAAGCAATCCATGGAAAACTCTTCAAGAAAGCTCACCATATATTCATATGCTGCTCTCTAAATAGTCTACCTATCCTCCTCTCCAGATAATGCCCTTAGTACATACTCTCTAATCTTTATCTTATCTTCCTAGTCACATGTCTAACCAATAGTCTATGTCCACAGAGACACCATCTGTGTGGCCACTATATAATCCTGAGCACTTTATATTCATATTTGGCTGCTCTATCTCAGAACACTTGTACTTCATTTGGGATCATTATCACATATGCAAATAAACCATTCAAAATGCTGATGGCAAATAAAATACAGCCCTCATAAGTAATACCTCTCCCACTGAGCTTTTAGAGTATTGCATAGGCGTATGCTGAAACAGAACATCTACCAACAGAGTTGATTTTACTGTGACTCACTCAGTCACTTAACACTTTTAAGTTGGATCAATCATGTATAGAAATAAGATGTAGGCACATAGTTGATACAACTGGACTTGTCCTCTTCTTTTAAGACAAAATGGAAAACAAATACATGGCATACATTTAAGGGATATAATAAAGCATTTATTTCCTCAAATATGACATGTGAACGTGCTCTTTACACAGAACAGGTACAATTGCTAAATGTCAGTCAATTGATCATTTCTGTCAAAAGGTATAAGCTGGTTGCTAAGCAACAAGTAACCTGATTATTTTATGTTAAAGGCTGAAAACCTACAGGCCATTAAATTAGAAATAGCAAAGTATGCTTTTAGGGAAATCCATACAGTATACATACATTATTGCATAGTATAGAATAACCAAAACATAGAATTAATTTCAGATATCCATTACGATCATGGTTTAAAAACAAAACAAGTTATAATTTTTATTTATATTTTTAAAGAAAATGATAGACTGTCCGCAAGATTTAGTGTCAGGGTTAAAATTCTTTCCAAAATAGCAGCTGAAAGTGAAGTATAGAGGGTCCCCATAATTATTCCAGGTTTTTCAAGTAGCAAGAAAAAATGTCCCTGTGTGCTATAAATATAATACAACAAACAGTTGCCAAACTTGTTTCAATTCTCAAGCAGTCACACACATCAACCAAAATATAGTTGTTCCTTTATTAAATAATAAAGTATCCTCTTGTCTTTAATTAATCAACAAGTTTATTTACCCAACAAAGAGGACTACAATTGTGTAATATTGTAAAAAGACATAATTTTAAAATAAAAGCAATGCACTCACATGTCCAACAGGAAAAACGAGTTTAAAGTTGTTTACTCACACACAAGCTTCAGTTACAGAAGTGATGCTGTTGTTCCCACTGTTATAGATCATAGAGAGTCTTTTCCATGTGTAAAATCCTTTATAACATCAATTTTTTATGAGTCTCATGCAACGCTGCTGACTGTGTCAGACGAGTGCAGGTATTAACTTATCAGGGTACTGTTAAATCGACTGCTGGCATCTCATTGGTGAATTCTAAACTTGTGGAAATATCACAAAAAAACAAAATATTTCTAAACACAATTATAATGTTGGACAATATGGATTATTTTGATTGAAAAGTGATGGTGGGTATTAGGGTAGCGATAGAGCCAAAAGACTTTCCCAGAGGGAGACCTTCTGGATTCATGCAATAAAATCTTTTAGTCCTGATGGATTAATTATTGTTATACTCTTATGAGCATTTTTGTTGCAACCCTCATTTTAACCTCCGGTACATTTACATGAAATCCTGGTCCTTTTTCCCACATTTATCTATATTTATTTTTATGAAATTGCTATAGAGGTTTTACTACTTATATTTAATTGCAATATTGAATTTATCTATAGTTAAGTTGTATGATGCATTTATATTTTTATATATATTATATTTAGTAACATGTATTTCTCATTAATGATATATTATCTGTATGTTCATTTCCTCTCTTATTCTTAATTAGCTCAAAAGAGTGGTGTCCCTTTATTCAATTTGCAGATAGATCTATTTGGCTTGTAGTTGTGTTTATTATGCTTATTGAAAAATTACAATTTAAAGTTAAAATTTATGATGTTTTGGCTTTGTGCATATTAACTTTGTAATTAAGGCATGGGATTGTCTTTGGGACATGTAGACTTACAAATAAGCTGGTTTTAAGATTTTATGTCTTCAGATATAGGTTTAAGACAATTTAGCTGTGTTTTTTGTAAACTCTTTTAAGCGAACCAAATGATTATATATAAGTGATATTCTAACGGGTAATTTTACAATAAGACACAAATATCATTCCTGTATGTACTTTGTGATTTTGAAGAGTTTGAGAACTGAGGGATGAATTAAGCTCGAAGGATTTTAAAAGCTAATGCTGGATCATTAAACTGTAGTCAGTACTCTGGGGTTAATAGTTTAATTAAAGGGAGTACGCCCTTCTGACGTCATATGGGGGGACCAGATCTAGCACATAAGTTAGATGGGTGGAAAGTTAAGCAGCCTCGTGGCTTCTGGACGTTACCCACCCACCCTCCCTGGTTAGATGACATTAGGGCCTGCTGGGGATACAGGCTGTTTCAATAGTGATGAAGCCGGTTCTGGTACGGCTGGTGTTGGTGGTTGTCAAGGATGCTGAAGTTGCCGGAAAATGCAGTGCAGTCAATGGCCAGTGGTTATGGCGCACATTACGGTAGTTGGCACCATTAACCCGTCTCTCTTCGATGGAGTCAGCTATAGTCTTGGTCCAAGCACTGCCCATGCGGATCAGTTTGTGGTTGCATTCTGTTAGCCCAGAAGGGTTGCGGGTTCTTTAGTGCCCGAGGCGAATGCCCCATATAAGGTAGATGGGTGCACCAGGGGTGTGTGTGGTTGTACCCCCAGCTGTGGGTGTCTCAGGTTAATGCTGGGGCTCTCTGGTTTGCCTGATGGATGTCAAACTGATTGCTCTTTTCCTCCACCACCATACCGTCAAAATAAACTCAGTTAATTTTGCCACACTAAGGTGTTGTGTCATTTACTCAAGAATGGTTAAAATAAGGGTAAGAGGTTAAAGGAAGGAAAGATATCAGCCGTTAAGCATTTTATGGTGATTCTAATGAGGTCTGACAGGACAGTTCCTCAGCGATATTTTAGTTGGGACAATGTTAATCAACTACTTTTTTTCCATGAGTGCGTTTATGGTTTGGATATCTGATTTAAGTAATTACTAAAGTTGTTGTATCTGACATTGTGATACGTGCCAGAATGTGATTCTCAATTTCCTTAAACATATCATAAGTTTATTTTGGTTCTGCTCTGAATGGTTGTTTCATGTGGTTACTTCTTTTATTGTTTATAGTTTGGGTGTTTATTTGGCTGATTCAGAACCTCCCAGTTGGATCATTGATATGTGTATTAACGATTTTTACATGTCTGTTTCAAGATTGTAAAGTTTTTTATTAATCATTTTATATGGATTGAAAGCATTCATTGGTATAAGTTATCCAACATTCAATTTATGTGTATAAAGGTTTATGTAGATTTTTTATTTTTTGATGTTTCCATGACTTTTGAATTCTCCAATGAGGTCCCATGCAGTCATTTTAAGTCTCCCAATGAAATGAGCAGGGTCTCATCAAAATCGCAATAAGTGGATGTTATAAAGGAATTTGTACATGGAAAAGACACTCAATCATCTATAACAGTGAGTGCTTTCCATCTATTTTTAAATTATGTCCTTTTATCAATATTACACTATTATAGTGTTGTTTTTTAGATAACTGAACTTGCTGATTTTATTCATAATAAAGGTACGCCTATTACAAGAAAACATAATTAAGCTAAAGAACTTTTTCAGTATTGGACCAAGATAGTTAAGGGCCCCAGAGCAAAGTTTATAAATGCATACACTTATCTCCACAGAGGGATCAGAGACAGGGCCCTCTTAACAACATTATGGGCCCCCGGGCAAAGCAGTGCACCGGGGCCCATATATATATGTATGTATGTATGTATGTATAATCACATTTTTTATGCAATGGTCAGCCGTCAGCGTCCCTTGAAATAATTTAGAAAAAAAACCCTTAACTTACCTTTTAATCGGCTTATTCTCTGATGCGATCCTCTTCACTTTTCTTCCGAGTCACTGCTGCTGCCTGATGATTAAAGTTGTTTTCGCACGGGGGACTCCTCCGTGCTGCGCTCTGCAATGGATGTCGTGCGGGCGTGATGACGTCACACCCCCGACATGCACTGCGAGCGCCGCACGGAGTAGGAGACCAGGGAGGGAGCCGGATCGCCAGCTGACCGCAAGGTAAGTATTTTATTGTTATTTTTTTTGCAGGATTTTTTTTTAGCGCTACCTCTGACGGGCCCCCTGGCCCGCAGGGCCCCCAAGCACCTGCCCATTGTGCCTAATGGAAGAGATGGCCCTGATCAGAGGTCATTGTGCTCAGTCGTCACAATCCTCCAATGTAAATATATAATAACAGAACAGATAAAATTTATAATAGAAATTCACACGAAAGGGGTCATTTAGAGTTGGACGCATATTTGTGTGTGATAGTAAAGAAAAACACCAGGCACACAGCTGGTGGATAACCACAAGATTCCCCTTGCAGCACAAAAGACTACTGTAGAACCAGAAGAGAAATACGGTTCAAGTAAAATAAAAGGCGGAGGACAGTTTTAGGATTTCTACAGTGACTTGTTGCATGTCTCTCCTTTCCGCTGTCACTCCTCATTCCAATCATGCAATACCACCGGCAGCTGCACAGAAACGCCAGTCACCAATGACTGCTTATTGTTGGTGACTAATAATGTACAAAATCCACCTGCATTTTCCTTGCCTGCAGCTACATTTATTTTTCTATACCTTATGTACTATATCAAGTGTTCGCTACGCTTCTTGGATTGTAATCTCATTTGGGCAGGTCCATCTTTGCCTTCTTTTATTGTATCATTCACCCCACAAAGCCTGCATTTATATAAATATTAATATATATATATATATATATATATATATATATATATATAATAGTGGAAAAGACAACGGCGCTCAGTGTAAATTAAAACAACATGTGAACAAACGTGCTCATAGACATATAAATTCACATACAGTAGGCTGCTTCACTTTTGTACATCAGATTGCAGATGTAAACCTATAGAAAAAAATAGAAAGAAGAAGCGCCAAACATAGTGTATTATCACCAATTAGTTAAATGTGGAAATAATTATTCCAGATTAGCCCCGTACCAGATTGCAGATGATAAATTGCACATCTTTGTGATATTCCACTGGGATTCAAAACTGGCCTCCGAATTGGATTCACACACTAGGGCTCAAAAGGAACTAGCAACACAATAGTGTAGTACATTCATGACAAGTGCGTTATTTTCATAAAAAGTAATACAATTTAATAGACATGGCACATTCCAAAAAGACAAATATATTGCCCGTACATTGAATAAAATATAAGCAGGCTTATCTGTGTCAGAGTTCCAAATAAATCCAAGCATGGACCAGGAACTCCTTCTCCTGCTGCTAGCTGGAACACACAGAAAAAGATGCTGCCTCCTTGACGCGTTTCGTCCGCAATAGACTTTATCAAAAGGGTGAATATTGTTTGGGACACGGTTCCCCGTCTTTTATAGTCCCCACTTCCAATCAGTGATATCCGGAGTGTTTATTTCCCCCACAGAGCTCAATGGATCTCCTTTGGCCTCCGTTAGCATCCGATATACACATCACTTCCGCCCGTTTGCGACATGTCACTTCCGGTTTTGCATCATTTCCGGAATACAGAGTAATACTATACAACGCTATTTAAGTCATGAATATGCCAATAGCAATTATATATGACATAGGGGATATATAAATATGGTCCCCATTAAAAGAATAATCACTAAAAATCTAGCGATATATTACAAATCCATAAGGGATACTAGACACAGTATGCTCACTATACTGATACACAAAAGTATAAAATATCAAATAGCTAACTTAGCAGATATGATAGGTGGTACATTGTATCGCATATTGAATGCTAAACATAGTATGCTAACCTAACTAATCAGAGTAAACAGAATGATTCTATATATCAAATAACTGACTGAACAAAATATGCGACTAAGATTCTCCAGGATAATAGCTTCCTATTTGGTATAAAAGACTGGACAAAAGCTAGAAAAATGGAGCAGAGAGAAAGCAAATTAGTATAACAAACATTGAGGACAAAATCATACATTAAATGAATGGAGCTATTTCAAAGGCTTCGTTTAAGCCCAAAGGAACAAGTGTAATTAATTGAAAAATCCAATACATTTCCCTGCAAGATAATCTATTGGCAAGATCTCCCCCCCTTGGACCTAATTCCAAGAGGATTGAGACTTAAGAAAAATCCAACCTTTGGAAATAAATTCTCACTTTATCAAAGAGTGGGAGAAAATTCTGACTGATTGTTCTTTTAATTTAATGAAATTGATCATATCTGAGAAACAAAAAAATTTGGAAGCTATTAATGCAGAGGTAAAAGAAAGGGAAAAAATGGCAGAAGAGTTTAAACATAAGGGTGAGTTTAAGATAAATGAGACTGTACTCCAGAAAAAATTAGATAAAATGGAGTCTGATGTAATTGAAAGAAAAGAACCAAATTTTTGAGATAAATAAGATTACGATCTAGATATGATTTATGATTGGAGCAAATATACTAGAAAAAATTAAAGAATTTCTGGGATAATGATAAGAGGAACTTTAGAAATCACAAGTCCTCTAATGAGGAATGGACTGTAGCTAATTATAACAAAAGAGGTGGTAGGCCTAGAAATTTCCGTTCATACAGACCGCCCCATTTAAAACTCTCTAATAGATATACTCCTCTCCAAAGAGATAAATTTTGGAGTGCAGATGAGGATTTTTTATCCCCAACCCCCACCCCCAAAGAGGATACAATATTCAAAAGATTTGGAATAAGGGAAAATATAAGACCAGCCTCCCCCCTCAAAAGAAGGTATGCAGAAGGAGAGGGAAACGAGCCAGAGTACAGGGAAAGAAAAAGAAGGAATGTCTGAATGTTACTACACAAAATGTAACACAGGGTGTTTTTAATCTTTCCAACTATCAATTGTCCTTTAATGAAATTCAACTTTTGAGAAAAGGTTTTTCGTTTGCCCCCACTAACCAAGTAAATGAATTTCAATTGTTTGTAGATCTTAACAAGTATGTAAGAAAGCTTACACTTAAGCGTCACTTTGAAAAGAAAGAATCTGATAATCAAAAATCACAGATTAATCCAGTAGTTTCAGATTCTAAATCTGGTTTAAAAAAACCATCTAAATTTAATCCTCTCGAGTCTAAAGGAGAGAATATTGAGATTTTCTATAAATTGATTAAAAAGGACCTTATTAACATTGATAGATCTACCAAACTCAGACGAAACCTCTCTATTCCAGAAAGAAAAGCACTTAAGAGTCTGATGGAAAATAATGAAATTGTTATTAAAGAAGCTGACAAAGGGGGGGGGGGTATTGTTATCTTCAATAGAACAGACTATATTATGGAGGCCAATAGAATATTGGGGTATTCTAATTCATATCAAACTCTGCCTAAAGATCCCACGGAGATGTTTGTGGATGAGTTACGTATTATACTCAACAAAGCCCTCAGTAAAAATGTTATTAATAGAGATGAATTCCTATTTCTGTCTCAGGAAAATCCTGTTATCCCTATTTTTTATTTTCTCCCAAAAATACATAAGTCCCTAACAAACCCTCCAGGGAGACCTATAATTTCTGGGATTGACTCTCTGACAGTGGCAGCATCTCAATATGTGGAAATATTTCTAAAAAAATTTGTTGTTACATTACCAGCATATCTCAAAGATACTACCTCTCTATTACAGCTGTTACGATCATTTGAATGGAAAGATGGTTACCGATGGGCAACCATAGATGTACAGGCACTATATACCTGTATTGGTCATGACAAGGGGGTTGAGGCCATAATATATTTTTTGGAGTTAGATAGTAATTTGGACAATTCCCATAGAAAATTTATATGTGTTCTTATAAAATTTATTCTTACACACAATTATTTTAAATTCATGGATCTGTTCTATATCCAATTGTGCGGTACAGCTATGGGCACAATATTTGCGCCCAGTTTTGCCAATTTATTTGTGGGCAAATGGGAATCAGAATACATATACTCCAATAATCCATTCAAGTCTAACATAATGTTTTATAGACGTTATATTGACGATATCATCATAATTTGGGAGGGTTCTGATGATACCCTTGTTGCCTTATTTAAGTTTATTGGGGACAACAACCTCAATTTAAGCTTTACCTATAAGACTGATGTCAACTATATTGATTTTTTGGATTTGAAATTGGAAGCCAAAAATGGCCGAATTGAAACAAGTACATTTATTAAAGAGGTAGATAGTAACAGTTATGTATACTTTGAGAGCTGCCATTTGCAAAAGTGGAAGGAAAATATACCTTTCTCTCAATTCAATAGGGTAAAGAGGAACTGTTCTGATGAAGTCATCTGTGCAAGTCAATTTAAGATCTATTTTGAGAGATTCAAAGAACAATGATACCCTGAAAGCCTGCTAGATAATGCACTTATTAGGACTAGGGAAAGAAAGAGAGAAGAACTTTTGAGTTATAGAATAAAAGATAACAGCAGGAAGATTACAAGTTCCTTTTATAACAGAATATAGTGCTGATGAAAAAAGAATCAGACACTCTCTAAACAAACACTGGAATATCATTAAAATGGATCCTATTCTAGGTCTTGTACTGGGGGATAAGCCCGATATAGTGTTTAGAAAAACTAAGAATCTAAAAACTCTACTAGCACCTAGCCTCTTGAGCAATCTAGTGGAAAAAAGTGGGGGAACTTTTCTTTCTAATTTGGGCTCTAACTGTGGCTTTGTAAAATGTTCAAAATGTAATATTTGCAAACTAGCTGATACTTATGGAAGATCTGTTTTTGACTCAACTAATACCAAGGAGTGTAAAATTAAAGGAGCTATTACCTGTCAAAGTTCCTCAGTTATTTATATCTTAGAATGTCCGTGTCATCTTAAATATGTGGGGGAAAACTAAAAAAATGCTTAAGATACGTATACAGGAACACGTGCGGGCAATAAAAAATAAACTTGACACCCATGCAGTTTCCAGACATTTCAAACTTTTTCATGATGGAGACTCCAGTTTACTAAGATTTAAAGCTTTAGAGCATGTCACTTTAGGTCCAAGGGGGGGAGATCTTGCCAATAGATTATCTTGCAGGGAAATGTATTGGATTTTTCAATTAAGTACACTTGTTCCTTTGGGCTTAAACGAAGCCTTTGAAATAGCTCCATTCATTTGATGTATGATTTTGTCCTCAATGTTTGTTATACTAATTTGCTTTCTCTCTGCTCCATTTTTCTAGCTTTTGTCCAGTCTTTTATACCAAACAGGAAGCTATTATCCTGGAGAATCTTAGTTGCATATTTTGTTCAGTCAGTTATTTGATATATAGAATCATTCTGTTTACTCTGATTAGTTAGGTTAGCATACTATGTTTAGCATTCAATATGCGATACAATGTACCACCTATCATATCTGCTAAGTTAGCTATTTGATGTTTTATACTTTTGTGTATCAGTATAGTGAGCATACTGTGTCTAGTATCCCTTATGGATTTGTAATATATCGCTAGATTTTTAGTGATTATTCTTTTAATGGGGACCATATATATATATCCCCTATGTCATATATAATTACTATTGGCATATTCATGACTTAAATAGCGCTGTATAGTATTACTCTGTATTCCGGAAATGATGCAAAACCGGAAGTGACATGTCGCAAACGGGCGGAAGTGATGTGTATATCGGATGCTAACGGAGGCCAAAGGAGATCCATTGATCTCTGTAGGGGAAATAAACACTCCGGATATCACTGATTGGAAGTGGGGACTATAAAAGACGGGGAACCGTGTCCCAAACAATATTCACCCTTTTGATAAAGTCTATTGCGGACGAAACGCGTCAAGGAGGCAGCATCTTTTTCTGTGTGTTCCAGCTAGCAGCAGGAGAAGGAGTTCCTGGTCCATGCTTGGATTTATTTGGAACTCTGACACAGATAAGCCTGCTTATATTTTATTCAATGTACGGGCAATATATTTGTCTTTTTGGAATGTGCCATGTCTATTAAATTTTATTACCTTTTTATGAAAATAACGCACTTGTCATGAATGTACTACACTATTGTGTTGCTAGTTCCTTTTGAGCCCTAGTGTGTGAATCCAATTCGGAGGCCAGTTTTGAATCCCAGTGGAATATCACAAAGATGTGCAATTTATCATCTGCAATCTGGTACGGGGCTAATCTGGAATAATTATTTCCACATTTAACTAATTGGTGATAATACACTATGTTTGGCGCTTCTTCTTTCTATATATATATATATATATATATATATATATATATATCTATATATATATCTATAATATAAATGTCTAGTGGCGTGTGTTAGTCTGTCTGTGTGTGGAAAAAATAAAACCAAGCTGCAGTGCCACCTGCTGGGCGGAGTTATACACTGACCTACTAAATTCTTAGTGTGTGGAAAAAAAAATTCAGAAAGGGCTGAAATTTGGTATACTAAGATGTTTTTAATTTGTTAATTTAATTTGTTAATTGTTAAAAGTGTTTATAAAGATTTTAAAAATATATATATATATATATATATATTTCTTGAAGGAGAAGTGACAGTTGGGAGTGGTTGGTGGTTGCCGGGGGTGACAGTGGGGAGTGGTTGGTGGTTGAGGCCTGGGCTATGGCCCAAATGCATGACAAGAACCTTTTTAACACCTTAAGTAGCTTGATTTGACTAGAATGCATGAGTATCATACACGGGTTAACTTGTGTGTATGTATGTGTGTGTATATATATATATATATATATATATATATCTACATCTACACTGGTTGCCTGTTTTCTACAGAATCCAATATAAAATACTCTTACTAACCCACAAGGCCATCAACAACGCTGCACCAACATACATCTCCTCTCTTGTCACAAAATATCTCCGTTCTGCACAAGATCTGCGTCTCTCATCTACACTCATTACATCCTCCCATTCCCGGTTACAGGACTTTTTCCGGGCTGCACCCACTCTATGGAATTCTCTCCCTCGCACAATAAGACTTTCCTCTAGTCTACAAGCTTTCAAGCATTCTCTGAAAACCCACCTCTTCAGACAAGCTTATAATATTCCTCAACCACCATCTTAGCCTCACTACACTACCCTATTACCACCTGTTATACAACTACCCCTTGACCAACATTGTTGTGTGACAGGATCATTTAGCTTATGAGTCACTTTTACCTTTGCAGCCTGGCTGGGCCGACTGCAAATGTAGACTTAACCTCATGTGTCAAACTCCCATTGTCCAATAGATTGTAAGCTTGCGAGCAGGGCCTTCTCAACTCTTTGTCTGTTTTACCCAGTTTATTTATTAGTTTACTATGTTTGTCCCCAATTGTAAAGCGCTACGGAATATGTTGGCGCTATATAAATAAATGATGATGATGATGATGATATACTTGGAAAGACTTTTAAAATTGGGGTACCAGGGCTGTACCACACTATAGCCCAGGTAGGTTATACCAAGTGTATATAGTACTAGGAGGCAACTGTGCAAATAAACTATTACAGGTTAATTGTCTTCTATATGCTTTTTTTTCTCTCTTCTTTTTGGCTTCAATAGTTTTCACTTTGGGAATGTTGGACAATATGGCATGAGTATGCCTGAAATGCAAATACTATTTCTTAGGCAACCTTTATTCACAAAGTATAGGACAATACACATGATAAAAATGGCCTTGCACAGAAGTTTGATGTCCTGGTACTATATGGAGAAATTATCCGTCTCTGTTGTTAAGTTCTATTTAAATTATAAAGTAATTCAAATGAATGATACTCAATCTTTACATTATCAGATTTAGTGTTACCATCCCCTCTCTCTCACGTGATGGAAATAATGGTCATCGCACTCCCCTGTCCACTGATCACACCAACATTATCCGGATTAAGCATCAGGTTGGGATTTATCTCTTAAGAGGATCTCTCTAATGGATTTATGACAAAGTTAATCATGCATCCAGTCTCCTTTAACTAACAATCTGTGACCATAATAACTAGATCAGCTACTCATGCATGACACTATGCCTCATTCTATATATCCTATATCTATAACATTCCAATTTTTTTTTGTTAGTCAGAATATAAAATACATGCACACAGCTTTTATAACCTTGTATTTAAAAATACATATCAGGCATATTCTCTAAAGTATTACCAGAAATTAAAATATAATTGACAGCATACTTGTTAAATCACTGTAGTGATTTGTTTTTAAGAACATAGGAAGGAAGACAGTGAGAAATGATAAACTCAGTAGTTCCAATGAATTTGTTAACATTTATGCCCCTATTTATTAATATGTGATGATAATACAGATTTTTATCACCACTTAGCGTCGCAATATAAAATCTCTTAGCAA